>NC_047169.1:1783316-1925816 GCF_009819705.1 Hippoglossus hippoglossus | reverse complement strand
AAAATAAACCGTGTTTCAGCTTTTTACTCATTTTATCTTTTCCTCGAGTCAACACTTTAATGTAAACCACTTAGTTAAATAGTCTTTGAGTCCTGACGGTAAATAATTTACTGTAAATATTAGTAAATTAACACCGATGTAAAATCTGAGCTCCGTTAACTACCAGCTGTGCTCCAGCAGTGGCGGGTCTTATTGTGAAGGTCCGGACCGGAAGCGGTGTGTATCATAGTAACCACATGTCCCTGACGACAGAGCGTCAGTGAGGAAGAACATCTGGTGGCGCCTCATCTTCCTCCTCTTCTCCCGGGTCACCTCCGGTTCTCCTCGGCCGGACGAAGCAGCAGCAGCAGCCGCCCCGTGCGCCTCCTCTCCCCGGTCTCCCTCCGGTTCCTCCCCGTCACACAGACTCATCCGCACCCGGAGATCGGGCCCCTTCCGCGGGACGAATGACCATGAACGACACGGAGCTCAGTCTGGCGGAGTTCGGCTTCGAGCAGGGCTTCGATGAACGTCGAGCTCTGGAGTGGATGCAGGAAAACTGGTGAGAAATCAAACATGTCCTCGGGTTCTCCTCCTGGTTCTCCTCCTGCTCCTTCTCCTGGTTCCCCTCCTGGTTCTCCTCCGGCTCCTCCGGCTCCTCCTGCTCCTCCAGGCCGGCAGACAGTGCAGGGTGGTGGGCTGGAGTCTGTACTTTGTGTCCTGAGCTGCGGATCCTCTGTGGCTTTATTATATTTATTATATTTCACATTCATGTTTCACAGCTCAGCGTCAAACTCGTTTAATGAAAACCGGATTAGAACCAGATGAAGGATCCAGATTTAACTGTAACGTCCTTCAGGAGGAAATGATGTGACTTCATCTGTTTATTGAAATAAACACAACCTCTCATCTGCATACATGCAAATAAATGTTCATAAATACAACTAATGTTAATACAAGTGTAAATATGTTCATGTTTAGCTTGATTTCAGACTCTTGGGTCCATATTACTGCAAAGATAGACTAAATATACATTTGAATTTGTATTTGAACTTCAAAGTTATTGTTTCTATTTCTGTTTTTAAGTACAAAAGTATCTAAATCTCCTTAAAGTTAATTATAATTACAAGTAGTTATTTAGCAGTAAAGTTTCAGAGTAATACATGTTAGTGTAAAATACATCACTTCACTTTAATGCTGCAGCAACTCAATGGGCATCATTTTAATAAGTTCACATTAAAGCCTGAACAATAAATAGAAACATATTCTGCAGATATTTTGATGAGTCAGTAACATTCGTTCAATGTTCAAGCAAAAATCGAGGATTAGTGTTTCTTTAAATTGATAGTAATAAGTGAATTGAAGTCTGATGTAATTTTAAATGTATATAAGTAAGATGCACTTACATTTTTTACATTAGTAAACGTATGAAATCAGCAAAATCTGTTTAAATCAAAAGTATTTATGTAGAAAAGCTCATTTCAGAATAATGCAGATCATGTTTACAGCTGTTCCATGAGGATCCATTGACTTTATATCAGATCTGTTTAGTTGATTAGTTGATTATTTGGGAGAAAACCAATCAGCAGGTATATCGATGAATTATTTACCCATTCAGTCACTTTATGAGAAATAGGTAATTAACGTTCAATATTACGTTAAATATCTTTGTTGATTGTTGGTTGAACAAAATCTGACGTTCAGCAAAGCAGTTATTTTACTTTATTTTCTACTTGGAAGCTCATAGGTTCTCTTCTCTTAACCTTCGGCCCTTAAACCTGCAAATAGACGCGAGTGGACTGAAACGTGTTTACCTGAGATTTAAAGTAACAGACGCTGAAAACAGAAATACGCGACCTCAGGGACTGCAGTTAGTTAATGAACCTCCTCGTCCAATAGGAAGTCTTGTGCCGAGGGAGTGAGCTCTGTTGAGCAACTCCTCCAGGGAAACCAAGTAAGACCACATTTTTTCAGCCTCACGGCGACGAGGCCGTGAGGCTGAGACTCCTGCAGCAGCTGTGTTTGTGTCGCAGGAGCAGGTTCAGTGAAAAGTCATCAGGCATCAAGTGTTTCCTATTCCCTCCGCAGCCCCGCACCTTAAAGAGGAACAAGTGAGGAGAAGTGAGGAGAAGTGAGGAGAAGTGAGGAGAAGCTCGAAGGATTCACACCGAAACGATCAGTTAGTCCTTAAACTCCCTGACGCACGATCGGCTGCACACAAACTGTTCTGCTCCATTTACAAGAATTTATCCAACGCATCCTGCTGGGGAATCGAGAACAAGAAATTCATCTTTATTATCAACGCACGCACGCACGCACGCACGCACGCACGCACGCACGCACGCACGCACACACACACACACACAGGGTTGAGGGGTGTAATTAAAGCATCATGTTGCACCACCATGCTGCAGTTTGCAGAGAGGGAGGCGTCCTCTGTCGTATCAGCTCCTGTTCTCAGGCAGTATTAATGACACACACACACACACACACACACACACACACACACACACACACACACACACACACACACACACACACACACACACAGGTGGACTTTAGTGATGCACCAGTCCTGCTTCACCTCGACTCAGATCCTGCGTTTTCTCTAACTCTCTTCATTCTCTGTTATCTTCTGAACTGAAGTTGTAGATAAAGATTCTCCTGTGACCTTAAAAGACCTGAAGTATCACACAGACATGGACTTTGTTTGTTTTCCAGTTCTCCAGCTTCACACTGGTTTATCTGCATCTTTGTGTGTTGGGCCAGGACACGAATGTCCGGAACCTCTGCAGCGTTAAGTGGGTCAAACAGGAGCAGCAGCTTCTACTCAGCCTAATATGCATTGAGTCAATCTTTCATTGATTCTTGATTCATGTGAAGACCGATGAGATTTAAAGAAATCAGAGAGGGTTACATCTTTTTAGTGGCGTTGCCGTACACACGTGATTGTTCTCAGCTCAGCAGTGACCTCTACTGTTCTGTGGTCACTTCCCGCTGGGGGCTGTAATTAGTTATTTCCCACCCGTCTGTTTGTGTGTCTGTGAACACGATTACACAACAAACTACCAAACGGATTTTCATGAAACTCGGCCGGCGGATGGAACACGGTTCAAGACAGAACTCATTACATTTTGCCGTGGAGGATGTTGGAAATTTCTTTATCACTGTCTCTAGCATTGTGAGATCAGGTGGTTTTACATTTTCACTGGTTTCCGAGGGAATCATTCATGGATCACATGGGGGTTAGGGTGACATGTATGAGTGTGTGTAATGTGGTGAAGATCCAATAAACATCTGGATCTAGTGGATTTAGTTGTGGTTTCATACAGTAAAGAGACAGTTGCTGTGGTGGAGGAATGCAGAGGTGTATACATGCACAGCTGTATATATGTTTGTCTATCTGGCAGGTGTCAAAAGACGAATCTCTTAATCTTCATTGATGATCACCTGAGGATAAATCTGAGCAGAAGGAGGCTTTTTTAATTCAGTTTTAACTTCTACTTTGAAAAGGACATTATGTCATCTGTTGACCTGACGAGCAGCCGCGACCCAGACGGTCAAATCTCATCATATTTCTTTGTATTTGCAGTTCACCCTAATTGTGTAATTTCCTTTATGTAATCTCACTCGGTGTGTTTCATCACCTGGTGAGTCGTGGTGTGACGAGGTCATCCGGGTTCAGAGCCGTCGTCTTCTTCACTGGGTCAAAGTACACGTGGGGCTGGTGATGTGGAGGTGATTTCCCTCACTTAGGATTTAAAACGTTTTTATCAGATAAAGAATCAATATCAAAGGTTATTCACGTGTTCATCACGTCTCCTCTGAGCATCTCTTCTGCAGCTTGATGTTTCTTAATTCCGCCGCTCAGACGAGCTAATGAGTGTTTTCTCTCCTCTGCAGGAGCAAGTCCTTCATGTTCTGCGGCCTGTACGCTGCGCTGGTGTTCGCCGGCCAGCACTTCATGAGGGAGAGACCGAAGCTGAACCTGCGGCGCCCGCTGGTGCTGTGGTCGCTCAGCCTGGCCGTGTTCAGGTGAGTCGTCCTCTGCGTTCGTCTCCTCGCTCCTAAGGCGACGCAGGAGGGTTTGTGCGAGGACACCAGAGACGTCTAGGAAGTCGAGACGTGTCAGCCATCTTTATTTACAGTCGATGTCTTTTCTTTAGCGTCTCATTTTCTTTATTTAGTTTATTATGTCCATTTAAGGAGAAGGAGCCACAGCCTGTACATCACACCCATCCCCTCATTTGTTAATGTGTGTACTCGTTGTGTGTTTGCTCTGCAGCATCATCGGAGCCTTCAGGACCGGACTCTACATGACGCACATCCTCGCGACCAGCGGCTTCAGACAGTCCGTGTGTGACATCAGCTTCTACAGCGCCCCCGTCTCCAAATTCTGGGCCTACGCCTTCGTCCTGAGCAAAGCCCCCGAGCTGGGTAAGGCTTCCAAACCACTTCTCTCATGACCTTTGCTTCCTCTGAGCTCGTAAACGTTCCAGTAGACTCATCTGTAATTATCTTAAGACGAATTATCTCTGGATCTGGACGCTGTCTCTGTATCGGCTCGGTAATAGAGAACTCCTCCAGCCGGTCAGACGGGCCGATCGATCTGGGAAATGGAGGCAGATGCTGAGTTGGCAGGAAAATTCTATTAGTGCTTGATTGATAGAGACGATGTTTCCTCGGCCGCGGGCAGGAAGTGAGTCTTCATCCTCCCACTGGTCCGAGCTTCGCTTTACCACAGCAAACAGAAAGTGT
Source organism: Hippoglossus hippoglossus (assembly GCF_009819705.1). Taxonomy (NCBI): domain Eukaryota; kingdom Metazoa; phylum Chordata; class Actinopteri; order Pleuronectiformes; family Pleuronectidae; genus Hippoglossus; species Hippoglossus hippoglossus. Next base: position 1,921,079 of record NC_047169.1, on the reverse strand, counting down.
AGAAACTAGAAGAGAAACTTCATCCTGCGTCTATACGAGGTAACTTCTCTCAGGCAAGAGGATTTTCTTGAGAGTTACGTGACAACAACCTGCTCCACCGTCGCCATGTGACCTGTTATCAGAAAGTCAACTCTGCGCTTGAGTGGACGTGTTGCTTCACAACCGTCTCAACGTGTGCACACGGAGAATGTGAGCGGTGACAGTTGCAGGGTTTGAAAAGAATGCGTCTGTTTTTATAGCCTTAAGATGTCGTTATCTTACGGCAGAGAAATGTGACGGAGGTTTGATATTCTACAGTTTAACCATAAACTTAAATTCTCATCTTTTCAGCTTTGTTTGTTTTGTAAAATATCAGTTTTCATATTAGGAAGATTTATCTTAATCTCAATCTTTGGGTACTTGACAATGACTTCCCCTCTGTCTCCCTCAGGCGACACCATGTTCATCATCCTGCGGAAGCAGCGCCTCATCTTCCTGCACTGGTACCACCACATCACCGTGCTGCTCTACTCCTGGTACTCCTACAAGGACCAGGTGGCGGGCGGCGGCTGGTTCATGACCATGAACTACGTGGTCCACGCTTTCATGTACACTTACTACGCGGCGCGGGCAGGCGGCGTGCGGGTTCCCCGTCCCTTCGCCATGATCATCACGGCCACCCAGATCCTGCAGATGGTGATGGGGCTGACGGTGCTGGGCCTGGTTTACTACTGGATGCACGAGGTGCGCTGTCCGTCCAACATGGACAACGTCACATGGGGCTCCATGATGTACCTCAGCTACTTGATCCTGTTCGCCTTGTTCTTCTACAACACCTACCTCAGAGGCGCCTCCAGCGGCAAAGGCTCCAAGGCCGAGTAGAGACTCTGACCGTCCTGTCAACGTGTGCCAACAGCAGAAATGACCGACAGTGCGGAGCCATGAATGTGTGAGTCCCAGCTGGTGAACAGGCTCCTCCTCTTGTTACGTCATCATCAACTGACTTTTAATACTCGTCTGTCGCTCCAAACACTGACACATCATCCACTGACACAGCAGGAGCGAGGAGGCTGGTTCTGACTCAGCACAGTTTAATATGATCTGGTGATTAGTCGACGTTACACTGATTATAGAAACATGAGGGAGTCCACGTCTCACTTCATCTAATCCTATGAAAGACAAGCATTTGTCTGAGGTGATGAACAAATGTTTTAATCTTGTAATGAAAAGGTGGAAAAGCTCTGAACTAGAACAAACTATTGTAAAATGTTGAGGGATTTGTTCCAGATTTTGTGAAATACACTCGTTCGCCCTCTTTCTCAGCCTGGAGGTAGTTAGCTTAGCTTAGCTTAGCATAAAGACTGCAAGCAGGGGGAAACTGCTAGCCTGAAAAAAAACAAAGAACATTTAAATTTAATGCTAAAAACAACAATTGTTCATTTTATTCTCTCACGTATCAGAACTGACTCATGACATTTGAATCCGTCCGCCGACTGCATCACAGACGTAGATTTTCAAGAAATTACATAAGCGCAAATAGTCGTTGTTCGATTCTCTCCATATAATAGTTTATGCATAAAAACCCAGATGCAGCTTATTAATCAGTGCGTCTCTGAGATGTTGAGAGTTATATTCATCACTTTGCCCAAAGCTTCCTCCTGATTACAGTCTTTGAATTAAGCTCCAGTGACTTCAACCTCCTCCTCAACGCTGGGAAAGAAAAACTAACGAGTTTATTTTGCCCAAAATGTCGAACTACTCCTTTTTAAAACCACGTGTTTTAGCCTTTAGCACAACTGTAACCTGCAGGATAGTAACTCTATGAAAAGGGAATGAAGACTTCATATGCACTTAATGTCAGAGGGGGGGGGGGGGGTTAACACACAGACACACACACACACACACACACAAGCAGGAGGATCAGGTGAACTCTGGGTGACGAGCACATTCCTTATCTCAGAGACGTCTCAGAGAAAGTAACTTCTAGGAACTGGGGTTTGAAAGACGTCCGACGCGTCCTGCTGTCACATCGTGTTTACATTCTTCTGCACGTTCTGCCTTCTCGTCCTCACTTGAGACATTTACACTGAACAAGGAGTTTATTACTGAGGAGCAGCCATAAATACAGAATATATTCCAGGAGCTGGGAGTAAACGTCTCTGTGAACAAAGAAACTCTTTATCAGATGTTTGATTCCGTGTGTGAAGGCACCTGATGACCACTCCCACAGTTATAAATAGATTTAAACACAACCTTCATGGCTCCATTCAACACCTCCGTGCTCTTCAGAAGACGTGTGGATGAAAAGAAGGAGAATTCTACTGAGAGCATCGCAGAGAAGTCTTATTTATACATTAATCGTGATATCGTGCCGTCATCAAACCTCAGAAATCAATCAGCGATGCACTTATACTTTGAAATGAAGGATAATAAATTAACCACTGTACTCGAAGTACAGATTTTAGAATGAAAAACGACTAAACATTAACTGAAAAGCAACCCAGCACTTCATACACCTATTTGAGGGATTAACTTAAACACTCAGTGACACCATTGTTATTTTCTTATCTTGTCGTTATCATGTTTTTGTCACAAAGGATCAATTCAATCCTCCTGGGAACATAAAGCCGTGTAGATCAAATCAAACATAACCTGTAAAGATCTGAGACGTTAACGTGTTGGTCTGCACCGAGCGAGCAGATGTAACCGGGGGAGGAATCGGTCTGAGGTTCAGGGGAAAAGGTGTTTGAATCTGTTTTCTTGTGTTCACACTGTATTTCTGGGTCTTCGTGTCTTTATTGGATAAACAGACAAGCAGCTGAGGTCTGGACACGAACTGGGGACGTTTCCGTTCAGTTGTTTGCTGTGAAAACAACCAGTTGTACATGTTTTGGGGTTTGGGTTTCTGATTTATCTCCATCTTATGAAACCACACTTTGCTTCGCGCTCTGTGGTTTGAAGGATTAACGCTGTTGTTCCAGTTTCATTTGTCTGTTTGTGATCCTCGATCTCAGGCTGTCGTTCGTCCAACCATCGTTTCACGTGAAGGATTTTTTCTCGAGGCTCAGAAGAGGTGAAGGTTCTCACTGTTTCACAAGAAGAATCGAAACAGAATTTAATGTAACAGTATTTACAGTATTATTATTAATCATCTTCTGAGCGGGTTGGGGATTTATTTGTGAGGTGCACACGTTCTCGGCACTTACTCGGTTTTAACAGTTTGTGAATGGGAGGAGGCAGAAAACGTCCGGCCTCTGGATTTTGTGTAAATTTGAAGAAAGGCGGCGACGTCCGTCCTGTGTTCTCTCTCTTCTCTTTTTGGATGTACTGTCGAGTCCGTACTGTAGATTCCTGTGGTGCAGATGAAGAAACGTGGTCTGAGAAGGATTCTTGCAGAGATTGACACTAACGTGCTTCCCGTTCTCTGAGGTGCTGATTGTCGCTCGGTGTGCGAGCAGAGAAACCACCGGGGCTGCTGGGATCAGTCGAGCTGCTCAGAAGGACGAGGCGCTGCAGTGGGTCCCTTGTAAATAATGTGTGTATTTATTTTCTTATAGTGGAAAAAGTTCTCCAGCAGATCTTTACCAGGAAGGTGCAGTTTCTCCAGCTGTGCATCAGTTTTTCTTCCATCCAGATGTTGTGTTCATGCATTTCTACATTCCACACATCTGCTGGCAAACCACTTCCGCCTCTTCACTGATAAGAGATGGGTGACGATTGCAGAAAAACTCTAAAAGCCATTGACACTGAACACGCAGAGAGGTTTTCTGGGGTGGGTTGAACTTGTGTAACATGATGTCATCCTGTTGTTGTTTTTTTTTGTGTTTCATGCTAATTTCAAACGAAGCTTCTCCATCTTGTGAAAACACGAGTTTACCACTATGACTGTTTGTTCCGTCCACGGCAGCTTGTGGTGTCGGAGGAGCTGCGGTTCACACTCGTTGTGTGTTCGTTGTGTGTTCGTTGTGTTGACGTAGTTGAAATCACTGCAGGTCGTTTCAATGTCTCGGAGCCTGAAGACATTCACTGTAAAACAGCTCAGAGTAAAAATCACTGGAGGACTCGTCCACTCGATAAACTTGACGCTATATTCTGACTCATTTCTGTGCCAAACAAAGCTTCTGCTGTTATGTTTTCTACCTTGGTTTAATGTGAGCGGCTCCATGTTGGTCTGTGCATCATCTCTCTCCCCCCCCCCCCCCCCCCCCCCCCCCCTGTGGATTCTGCTGTCTACTGCACCTGAAGGGAAATGACAGTTAAAGGGCTTCTGATGTTGAAATGTTGTTATAATAAATACTTAAAATAAATTCTGGTTTTAAAATGTCTCCGGTTGTTGTTTCTGAGGTGAAGTGTTGTTTGTGATCTGTCTGTCTATCTTTCAACATGATAATACTCAAACATGATAAAAGTAATTGTACTTTTGTACTTTTGCTGAAGTACTTTCATGTGATACACCGATGAGGTGTTAGTAGGAGGGTGTGTAGCGCCCTCGTGTGGCCGCAGTCTCTCGTCAGAGTCGTTCACGGTTCTCAGGAGCTCCGGAGACTTCAGCTTCACCACAGAAGTCTCTGATTTCCGAGCCAAACACAGTTAAGTGAAAGCAGCTGTACTCGACATCTGCACGGGAGGAGACACGTGAGGCTGCGTTCAGGTGCACCCGGAAAATGGTAAAATGTAGTTCTCCTCTTAGATACATCAACTAAAGAGCAGACATTGATTTAATGAAGGATTTTCTCTTTTTTATTTCTTTCAACGGTTGAAGTTTTACAGTTTAACTTGTTTTTGTCGAAAATACGATGCAAATGTTCACATCTGCTGTTTAAGTAACTAAGTACAATTACTTTTTATCTGACAGTTAAAGTTGCACAGAAAACACAAACAAATGTTATTGTAAATGCAGTTTGTATTATGATGCATCATCAAATGTATCATATACAGTGATATAATAACACATATAGAGTAATATAATACACACAGATACTGTGCTTTAATACACATACATAAATTAATATAATACACACATAAGAGTGATGTAATACACACATATACAGAGATATAGCAGTAATATAATATATACAGTTATATAATACACACAGATACTGTGATTTAATACACATATAAAGTAATATAATACACACATGCAGTAATATGAGGTTAAACACGTTTATATTTACTATTCTATTCATCCATCCAGCATGTTCTGTAACATATTCATATATAAATACATATATTAACAGAGTATCTATACATTCTGTAGAATCTACATAAGGATTGAGACTGAGAAATATAAGTTTCTGGTTTGATGAAACCATGTGTGAAGGAAACCAGGTTTCATTGTGGCTGATAAACACAGAAAGCTCAGATGGCCCCTGAAGGCATCACGCAGACTTTCTAGGAAAAACCTTTTGAGTTCTTCAAGAAACAAAAGACAAAGAAACTGAACATGTCAGATTCTCTTCTCCTCAGGGTGACGAGCAGTTGTGAAATCTGTTTCCAGGAACTTAATGATCCAGGAACTAAAACCAGGAGCCCACAGAACCAGCTCCTGCAGCTGATCCAGGACAATGTGCGGAGTTTAAAACACCGTGAGGCCTCCACGCACTCCTCAGTCTGCACACACACACACACACACACACTGTCTGAGATAAAAGAACAGGACAAATCCACTCATTCATCCAGTGAGATAAGGCACGCGCACTGTGAAAGGAGGAGGAGGAGGAGGCGGAGGAGGAGGATGGGGGAGGAGGAGGAGGAGGAGGAGGAGGAGGAGGAGGAGGAGGAGGATGGGGGAGACAGTCTGCGCTGGGAGGAGTTTAAAGTCCCCGACTCCAGCTCCTCTCTCCACCTCCGGGCTACAACCACCAGGCTGCAGCCGGAGGAGAGTGCGCGTCGCGGGGATGAATGAGAACGTGGACACGCGTCGTGTGTGCGCGTCGCTCCAGCTCCGGTCTGGACGATGAGCGCAGCAGCAGCCGCAGCAGCAGCTCGGTGTGCGGGGCTCGGACCCGCAGCAGCAGCGTCCCGCAACTTCTCCTGGAGCCCGGAGGAGCTGAGATGAGACGAGGAGGCTGAAGCTTCTTCTTCTGCTCTCCACGCACCGAAGAACCAACGAGAGGTGAGAGAACATGTCACCGAAGTTCCTCTGATGATTCGACATAAAGAACAAGCGATGTCTGTCTTAACAAAGGAGATAAAGTGTGTAAGTCATAATACAAGTTATTTTTCATTAGGTTTCATCTTGAATTTGTCTTTTTTAACGAGTTGAATTCGAGGTTTTAAGACTTTGAAGTTGTCCCAAATCCTCCAGTTTGTCCAATGAGGAGATTTTGTCTCAGTCTCAGTTTTATTTGGTTGTTTGGACGAAAACAAGTTCATGTTAACGAGTCACTGCAGATCTGAAGCTTTAGTGAATCCTCAGGAGTATTTTCACAGTTTTCCAGTATTTTATAATCATCAGAAAATCACAAAAAGTTTAATCATCAATTTAGCAGCTTCTCAAATGTGAGGATTTGTCTCTTTACGTCACTTTTATTGAACCTTTCTGTCTTTTTGACTGATATCCACTCGACTGGAGGAGTGAATTCTCATCAAGCCCCAGAAACTAAATAGAAAACTGAGGCTTAAAGCTCATTTGACCTTGGAAACTGAAGTTATGGGAAAGAAAAGTTCAGCTCCAGCTCCGAGTATCTGCTCATGTTCTCCCACAGTCGAGGACGTAGATGCTCAGATTGCACTGAAAAGATTCCTCCTCCATGTTGGCTGTAAACTGATGCTTGAGAGTTTCTCCATGTAGCTCGAACCTGCAGGACGTGAGTTTGTTCTGTGATGTTTCTGTGACCTCACAGTGTTTGTTGTCTGACCTCCAGGTGAGCACCATGTCTCTGTGGATGATCCTTCCTGTCAGCCTGCCTGTCTTCACCATCACTGGAATATGGCTTGTGTGAGTTCCTCCGTGCTGTTTTGTAAATATCGTGCACATCCACATGTCCCCGTCCTGGACAGACGTCTGTCCTCTGAGCCTCAGAACCCGTTTGTTCCTCAGGGATCACGACGACGTCCACTTTCTGCACAAGGTTCAAAGGACTGAATCCAAAAGTTTGGAAGTCCCTTGGTTTTCTGTTGTGTCGTCCTTGAGATTCCTTCTGGTTTGTCTGGTGTTTGTGTGACACAGTGTGTGTGTGTGTGTGTGTGTGTGTGTGTGTGTGTGTGTGTGTGTGTGTGTGTGTGTGTGTGTGTGTGTGTGTGTGTGGGGGGGGGGGGGCTGCTTCAGTGACACTTCGCAGGAAACCTTTAAACGATTCATGATTATTAATCCGTTTGTTTTTCTTCTCTATCATTAAATAATTCATACAAGATTAAGGGAACAAAACATATTTTAAAAGGATTAGTTTTTATATGGTTCTCGTGTCTTTGTGACAAAAAAATCAAAGTTTGTCAAAGATGGTTTCTGTGACTTCAGGTCGTTCTTATCACTCTGAGAGTTCACGTTTCTGATCAGTTTGGTTTTTAATTAGTTATTTGGGCTGAGACGTCATGATTGACAGTTGAGACTGACTCAGGATTGGTTCGAGCTTGTGTATGGGCGGGACCTTGATTCCACAGATTCTGGCTCATAATGTGCGAGATGGCAGCGTCGATCTTTATTTACAGTCGATGTTTACAAAGCTAACAAACAGAACTGTTGAACAAACAATCACATTTAAAACGTCTGTTCTGATCCAAACACACGTTGTCAGTCTGAAGTAGTGAAAAGGTCAGGGAGGATTTATTTCTGTAACTAAACCTGAAAGTTGTGGTTTAACATGTTCTCCGTCTTTACGTTCAGTATCCTAGCGTGTAAACTATCGTGTGAATATACAACCAGCGTGTACATCCTGTGGGACGAAGACTGAGCGGCTGAGACAACCATCATGTGACCTGTGTTTTTGTGGGTGAATTAAACATCCTGCACTTCACTAAACATTTTCTTCTCTGCTTCAACTTTTCAGATACGCAATGGCCTTGTACAACCAGCACGTCTGCCCTGTGCACAACTGGTACGGCACACACACACACAGACACACACTCACACACACACACACACACACACACACATACATACATACACACACACACACACACACACACACACACTTTTCACAAATTGTAACAGAGACAGAGTCTAAATGTTTTCTGTCCGTTCCTCTGACGCTCATCATTCACACTCTTTGTTTCTTTTCAAGGATTTCACACTTTGTTCCTCTCCCTCTGTTCGTCCTGATAATTCAGACCAAATGTTTTTCAAACGCTCGGGAAGTCTCCGTCTCTCAGACCTGAAAGTTCACGGAATCGGCGAATCACAGACAGAGAATTACAACAGAAGATGGTGACTGTGTTTAATATGAATCACTTTATATCACCTGAATCTGCAGCTAAATAGAAATATCCAATAACATCAATTAACATAACCGATAAAGTCTGGAGACAAACAATAACATGAGTTTTCAAACTCCCTGATCATGAATAATCACTTTTCACCAGACAGACGCCCACTCTGGAAAGTGTGAAGAGTGTGAGACTGTGGAAAGTGTGGAAGGAAAATCGCCGTCGCCTTCTCAGCCGGCGTGTTTATGCAGGAAAAGGCTCATTTTTTACGCCAGGAATCTTTTCTCCACCTTCACCAGCGAAGGCCCCGCTCGCCACTTCCTGCCAAGTCCTGTCGACCTTCATTCAAACACAGAGCCACCAGAGGTGGAGACGGGGAGTGGACATTAAGAAAATAAAATGCTGCCGGGGGAAATGTTGACGTGACGGGAGGACGTGTGAAGAACGACTGGATGTGAGATCTGGAAAAGAAACAGATTTTATTCAGAGAGGAGGAATGAAAACGAGTTTAAAGGACACGTGTGTGAATTCAGCTCAGTTACTTCAGGTTAAATCTTCACTTTCAGACACCGAGAGACAAACGTCTGGTTTTAGTCTGGAAGTTTATCCTCTTTTCAATCGTTTTCTTTGTTTGTCTGAGGGTTTAGTTTTGCTGATTGTGTAGAAATGTTAATATTTAATATAATATAGGTCAGTCGAGGTAAATCGTACAGTTTCTGTGACGTTTTATTCAAATGACCTTTCACCTAAAGCTGTGTTAACTTCCTCCAGTCGAGCTCCGGAGCCTCACGTGTGAAAGTTGATGCTCAAAACCATTAACAGACGTTTGCTTATTAACTTCTGCATCATAAAAGCTTCCCTATGAGTCACTGAGGCTCGTTCTGCTGAGTTCAGGTTCAAGTGGGACCTGGATTATCTTTTATAAACTCAATTCCAGACGAGTGAGTTCCTGTGATCACACGTGTTTGACCAGCGTCTCTATAACCAGGCAGCACATATACACTGTCTGTATATATATATATATATAAGTGTGTGTGTGTGTTTCCAGGCTTTATAACGAGTCCTGTGAGGAGCCGCTTCAGTTACAGAGGGATCCTGTTCTGTGCTGCACCCTGGAAAACATTCCACTCATCAGGTCAGTGTTCACACCGGAAATTCACTGTATGTATTTATAGAGCTTTATACATAGTTCTTAAAATGTAAAGAACTGTTTATAAAGTATATACATACAGTATCTTGCCCAAGGACACAGCAGGGCATGGAACCACCAACCTTCTGGTTTGTTGACACCCCTGTGAAACACTTTTCATTTACATGACGACAGTTGTGTGGTTTCTCTCACTATCGCACATTTCTGATATCGAGTCGCTGAAGTTTCTCAGGTGATCTGAGAACAGGTGAAGCTCCGAGTTCCCACCTGGAGTCAGAACGTGTCTCCACACGTGTCTCTGTAATCTGAGCTCCCTGCTCCGAACCCCTCATTTCTGTTTCCAAAGCCCCGATGATGCCTGTTCCCTTGTGTCTCGTGTTAAAGACCAGGTGTGAACGGGGCCTGAGGAACAGAACAGAGGCTTCATCTCCTTTATTATATTTGATCTTCACCTAAACACATAAACGAGTCGAGCTGGTGGAGGAGACGTGGCTGAGGTCGCTGGTCGAGCAGCTGCACGGTGCGTTCGATGAGTCCACACTTGTCCGACTGGGGGTGGGGGGGGGGGGAGAGGAGGACCTTTTCACCTCCACAGGAAGAGGAGCCTTTGTTTGTGTGTGTGTGTGTGTGTGTGTGTGTGTGTGTGTGTTTGTGTGTGTGTGTTGAATCCGCTCTTTGAAATGTCAACACACTGAGTCGCAAATTGCAAACAAGAAGAAACTCTCGCCGCTCAAGATGCAACAGATAAAATCTTCATCTTTCTTTGACGACAGTTATTCTCCTCCCTAGTTTTCATCGTTTTTCGTGAAGCTTTTGATCTGCAGATAAAACTCTCGGTGTCATTCTGTCCTCGACCTCCCAGCGAGTCTCCTCCTCAGTCGTTTCCCAGCTGAGCAGCTCCTCCAGGAGAAAACACAGACGCACAGTTTTATCTTCAGCACACAAAGTTTTTATACGTTTGCACAAAGCATTTCCTGCCAGAGAGTGAAAACCGGAGGTGATGGATCCGATCTGAACGCTGCGAGAACTTGATTGACCTTTATCCGACTGAGCCTGGAGGCCGGCCCACACTGACCCTCCTCTGCTCTGTTTTTCTTTTCAGTAAATGTGGAACGCTGCCCCCTGAAAGCTGCTTTTTCAGCCTCATCTGCAGCACCGGCTCCTTCATGGGTGAGTATCCACGCAGAGGGTTCCGTATACAACATCCCTGCTTCGCTCACATTCACTCCACATGCTGCTCTCCGGACTCTGGACTCTCTCAGGACTTGTTGTCTCAGCTGTAGCGTCTCCAGCCGAGTCTCTGTTCCTCTGAATCCAGCTGCATACGATTCACTCTGTGCCATGAACGCTGCATTTTTATGACTCATGTGCCCGACGAACACTCAGCCTGTGACCAGGAGGGCAGCTCCTCCGCTCGGACTCGTGCTGCTTTGAAACGTCTGTGTCCGGTCGTTTGCTCAGGGTTCAAATCTATGTGGTCGCGATTCTGAGCACTAAGATATTCACTTTGGTGCGTTTGGTCTGAGGCCGGTGACGTGAAACCAGGGAAGACGTCAGAGTGAGTGACGGGTCGTTCCTGGAGCTGCTCCGTGTCCTGACCTCTCTCCAGCGAGCACCTGGTTCCTTAAGGTTTTCTGAGAAGACGCTGGAATTTGAGGATGTTTAATAGGCTCGTTAACTTGTCTCAGCTCAGCCGTCTTTTCTCTGTGGTGTGGTTCTTATCTCACAACTCGTCTCTGACTGTCCCGTCCTCCTCCACGACTTCACACGACTTCACACGACTTCACACGACTTCACACGACCTCACACGGTAGTAGTCATATGCTACTCTTGTGTACATTTAATAAAAACGACAAATTAGAGAAGCTGATACCAGAAAGAATTATTTCTCTAAAAGAATTTAGGAAATATTTATCGATTACAAACAATAGAGGTTTCATGTTCGTGAGGCCGTTGTTGAACTCGTAGGTTCGGTGCGAGTGGAGATGAGATTCCTGCAGATCACAGAGTTTCTCCCTCGCTGAGCTGCCGCCGCTGAAACAAACTGAAGAACCCCAAACACGGCGTCTGATCGCCGCGGACGCTCCACGCTCAGAAAGTGACCACTGAGTGAACGGCTGGATTAACAACATGAGCATGAAAACAGTCGCTCTCTGCAGCGTTTGCTGACGAGCAGCAGATGTGAACTGCATCAGACGGACGTGTGGAGCCGCTGTGACGCTTTGATGGAGCCGCTCACGGACACCGGGGGGGGGGGGGGGGCGCTCGCACACAAATCTGCTGCCTCAGCACTTCACACCGGATTCATCCGCTCGAAAAGAACTGGAGAGAAAAGTTTAGCTTTGTTTCTGCCACTTTAATTTAACTTGTTTTTATATATTTTCATTTAGGACATGACAACAAAGTGTCTCAACCCCCCCGTCCTCCATGTTCACGGTGTCTGGACGATGACTTATATTCCATCTTCTGTCTCTTGTCGTCCCAGTGATGCTGATCGGCCTCCTGCGTTACGCCCACGTGATCGAGAGGCACCAGAACTGTGTCCTCAACATGGCCGGCCTCTCCACCGGATGGATCTGTGCCACTGGTCTCCTCATGGTGGGAAACTTCCAGGTAAACACAACATTATCTGTGTGTCTGTGTCTTTATTGTCCAGTTGAATGGTTGGTTACTGATCAGGGACACTGTGGACATGGCTGGATTATCAGAAGGACACACTGTGCCTCTGTCTTTGGTGGATTGATCCTTCTTCCTTGGCAGTGAAGCATTCGGACATTCATGGTCTCAGGAGGTTGAATCCTAATAACTTGGTGAGACTGACACTTGTCCTACAGGTGAAACTCTTCCACCTGAAGGAAGGTTTGTACCTTAGATGAGACTTTACGTGATTTATCTGTCATCACCGTGGCAACTGGAGACGAAGGGTCTCAGTGGAGGGAACGTGGAGCTAAAGGAGAAATCTGCGGTGCCGGTCACGGCAGCTTTAAATCATCTTTACTGACAGTTCCTGCCGCTACCGGCAACGCCAACACTGTGCCGCACTCGTGTTCCAGCTTCAGTCCGAGAGGAGAGGAGGGAAGAATATGAATAAATCCATCTGTCGTCTTATTACGTCTTAATTTACAACTTCATTCGCATTTGTGGATCGAATTTACCACTAAAATAATCAGATTACGTCTTTTATAGTCGGACTAATCTGCTGGATTAAACCTGTAATGAAGGATTAACCATCTTGAAGGCCTTCTCCTGTGTGTGTGTGTGTGTGTGTGTGTGTGTGTGTGTGTGTGTGTGTGTGTGTGTGTGTGTGTGTGTGTGTGTGTGTGTGTGTGTGTGTGTGTGTGTGTGTGTGTGTGTGTGTGTGTGTGTGTGTGTGTGTGTGTGTGTGTGTGTTGCGGCTCAGCCTCTCTCCTGCTGTCTCTCAACACTTTACACGTTTCCTCTGATGCTCTGTTTGTTCTGTCTGGAAACCGTCCGGCAGCGTCTCTGTGGCAGCGTCTCTGTGGCAGCGTCTCTGTGGCAGCGCGGCGTCGTGCTGCCGCTCGCCACAGTCAGGACGAGTTCAGATGCACAAGCTCATCCTGCAAACGTGCACACGACAGTTTTCATGTCCTCCGGTGCAGACTGAGGTGAACTGAACATGAACGAACTGGGTTTGTTCCAGGAATGTGTTGAGTATTGTAAAGTATTGTAGTAAAATTTACAGTAAAACCTGTTCAGACCTGTGCAGTGTTGGGACTCATCCAAGTACATTAAAGGCAGAAGTATACATTCTACTGCATTTCTTTAACTCATCTTACACACACAACATACTTTGTCCTGCAGAGGCTGATAAACGTCCTTGTTTACATCCGTCTTCTTCTTCTTCTGCACCTCGGCTCATTTCCATGTCCGTTGCCGTGGTGCCACCGCCTGTCAGTCAGCGAGTGTGAACCAATGGCCGGACGTCTTCACGCTGTCATGTGACACTGAGGCGCTGAGCAGTATTTTTACTCTCTGGTATTTCAACATCTGCTCAAAACAAACTACGACTCTCTCAGGAAACAGAAACTATTCGTCAACAACAGTGAAATGTCATCATCAACTTTTTCTGCTGATACTTTAAAACTACGAGTATTTTATTTATAATTATAACTTTATTTGAACAGCACTTATCTAAACACTCATTAATGAACTGAAATAAAAGGTATTCAATTCCATTTTAAGCTTTAAGGCCAAATCACAACATAATAAGGTCAAAACCTAAAACTTATATTTGTTTTTGTCGACCTGATGAGTAGAAGTCTGACATTAAGTAAAATGTCTGCGTCTTCCACCAGTGGCCATGTGTGTTTTCTGTGTGTGATGCAACAACCATCGGAACTAAGTGGTTATCCTCAGTCACGTGTGAGTGTGTGTTTGTGGGGGGGGTCATTGTTTCGGGGGGGCCCTCTCCTCAGTGGTTGAGCCTCTGGTCTCAGATTCCTCCTGCTCCCTCTCTACAGACGCTCGGGCCCCTCAGCTGTGTTTCGGGGGGGTGCGGGCGGGCCCCCTCTTCTGATTGGCTGCGGGGCCCTCCTCCCTGCTCCATCTTACATAATGACCCTCAGTGTTTCCCTCAGAGTGAACCTGGCATCGAGCGGTGGACGTACGGTGCAAACGTGCGTCGCACTGACACCACATGTGCTCGGTGGTAAACAGCCGCGCTCACACACGGGCTGATGTTTACATCTGGAGGAGGAAGTGATGATGTTGAACTGAGTTGTTTTCAATATGAATTCACTATGGTCCCAGTCAGTGGTGATTCATGAGTCATTCTATTCCAGAGAGCATCACACAGTTTTATTTTATTTTCCATTATTTGCGTCATCAATATACTGATAAAGTTAGAAAAGTAAGTTTCCTCCTGACGCTGAGGTTTGAGTCCAAAACCTAAATATCTTAAAGAAGAAGAGTGTTTTACGTTTACTTGATAAATGACTTAAATAAAGAATAAACTGTCGTGACGCTCAGTATAAAAAGAAGCTCTGCCAAACTGTTGAGCCCATTTTTTAGATTCAAACATTATTTCCTAAGAAATTGACCAAAATGTAGAACATGCAGGCTATAATAATAATAATTCTTAAATCTGCACCAAGCTTTTCCATAGATTATCTTCTGAAAGACTGAAAAAACAAGGATTTTATAACTTTTTAAAGGATTGATCATTTCATCAGATCTAGACGTCATTTAATTTACATTTACCCGGAATTGATCCTTAACTTCTCTAACGCTAAAATCTAAATATAGATTATTACCTTCTCTACATGAGGGATGCATTTGGTTTTCTTGAAAGGTCAAACGAAGGACACCATGTTGATGTTCTTCTAATGTTGACATTCAGCAGTTTATGTTCTGGAAGCGTTTCGGCCTCGTCACGTTTCTGTCGTGCAGACGTGGACGGAAACTCTGAGTTTTGTGTAAAAACATTGGACAGAAATCCTCCTTCTTCGTCTCCTTCTCTGCGACTGAGCTTCTTAAAGCAGCTGCTTCCTGTAAAACAACAAGGTTCGTGACGCTAACAGATCACCTGTCGTTCAGTCTCCCGGAGCAGATTGTCCTGCCCTCTCACATCCTCTGTCCCGATGTATTGTAACACAGCGATTACCCAGAGTGCCGCTGTCAGGTCAGCACGACCCCTGTGTACGTGTTTGTGTGTTTTCACATCTCTGCTGTTTACAGGTGTTCCTGCTGCTGATCCTACACAGGAAGTGATTATCTCCAGGATTAGAAATTGTTTTTTTTAGATCTGAGAGCTGTGTGAGTCGGTGAAGAGAATGAATCAGTTCATTATTAACATGAATAAATTGACAGTGATGAGAATCAGTCATTCAGAACATGTGACGCAGTGAACTGAAATAATTCATGACTCGTTAAAAGTAAAATATGCTCAGAGAAGTGTTCACGCTCTGTATATATGTATAATAGAATATGAAAGAGACGAGTTCAGGTGATTATTGAACAGTTGCTTTAACTCTGTCACGTGTTCATTTTGTTTGTCTCTCAGTTGGATTTTGCCAAAGTGCTGCACTACGTGGGCGCCGGCTTGGCGTTCCCGTGCAGCATGCTGTTCGTGTGTCTGCAGTCGGCTCTGACCTACAGACTGGCCAAGACGCAGGACGAGTACCGGGTGGGACACGTGCGCGTGGGGATGGCGCTGCTCGCTCTGATCGCCCTGGTGCTCAGTATCCTTCCATCGCTTCACACCGACCACACACTTTTATTTTAATTTCTTGTTTTGGCAGTTTTGGGCCATAAGACACATAAAGATATAATTTCATATATACCTGTCGCATACACGTCATTTAAACTGGCCATTGTTATTTGTTGAGCCCAATTTTACACAAGAAATTTGATAAAGTTATTTGAAATAAATACTAAATCATACATTTAAATAAATTTAAATAAACAAATTACAAAATAAGTTAATGTCAATACATTTTTTTTAATTCATTTTCTTAAAAAAATTATGTCTTATATAGTTAACATTTTTACAGGAGCATTTTTCCATCAAAAGCTTTGTGCGACTGTGATTCTCATATTTTTATTTATTTATGGATAATAAGAAGTGATGCTGTTAAATTGTGATGTGTTACGTGGCCCCCTGCTGGAGAAAAGCCGGTTTTACATCCCTGTGTGCAGGCAGAGCACAGAGCAAACATCTGGTCTGAACTCGGCCTTCACATCTGTTCAGGTCTCAACACTAAAGGTGTGAGGATCAGACCTCCCCTCACCTCCTGCAGCCGTCGTTCTCCTTAACCTCCCGTCACCAGGTGGCGTGTTCTTCTGCCAGGAGAGCTTCGCCCTGCAGCACGCCGCCGCCATCTTTGAGTGGCTCTACTGCACGCTCATCATGCTCTTCTACGGGACGTTCGCCTTCGAGTTCGGGCGCATGTCGGGCGACACCCTGATGGTCCTGTCCCGAGGAGCTGGAGTACCGAGCTTCTCCGCCTCCGAGCACAAGGCTGAGGTGGGCGGGGGGGCCAACCACCATCAGCCGGAGAGTTTATCCATCCTGTAACTGGACTGTGGCGTGTGTCAGCGCCCCCTGGAGGAGGCCGGGACAGACTCCGGAGCCTGGAAGCTGCCTCCTGCACCGACACACTCTCAAAGCTCCGGCTCCTCAGCGGTGACCAAAGACTTTAAAGGACAAGCTGCACTGCAAAACGTTGCACAGTAAGATAAGTGCCTCTGAACACAAAGGCCACAGACACACTTCTGTGTTGGTTTTCATTCTCTCAACATTACAATCGGCTGAAGACGCAGTTTCTCAGCCTGAACGTCCTGAAGGTCCTGAAGGTCCTGAAGTCGTCCCTCCCGGCGTCCCTCCCGGCGTCCCTCCCGGCGTCAGAGCAGGTGTCTGTTTGAACGTTTGTTCGTCCGGACCTCGAGCTCGTTACTGTTCCCGCTCAGGAAGTTTCACCATCATCAGCTTTCACTCTTTACCTCAGAGGTCAGGAGACGATTTCCAGAAACCTTCGACAAAAGACGGACGATCGTGATGTCCAAAAACAATGTCTTATTTTAAATGGTTTTGTCCTCACGTTTAAAAAGATGTTCAATGTTTTTCAACTTATACTTTGTGCTTCTTTATTTCTAAAAGTAGCCGACTCACAATAAGCTCTGTTGTATTTTAATTTTGTTTTACATAAATTCAGCGTTTTGTAAAAAATTAAAAGTCATAAAAAATGACTTGTTACAGCTTTAATGGGACCAAACTATAGACGAGGACGTTAAGATGCAATATTTGATTATATTTGGATTTTAATTTTAAAGTTTAACAGTGTATATCCAACAAAAACAAATTAAAGCAAATGGGGAAAAATATAATGTCATTATTTTGTGTTTTTTATTATTATTTTATTGTAAATTAAACTCTCTGTTGTAAGAATTCTCTGAATTCAGTTTTTATTCTCTGGTTCTTTGCAACATTTCACGTATTTTAACTTTGTTCTTTAAGCGTCTGCAGGTCTTGATATAATTAACGTTTTTATTATCAAATATAAGAAACGTTAACAATATTTAGAGGCTCGTGATTGACGCTGTACAGAAGCTAGAATTATGTATTCTTCATCGATTTCTTACTGAAAAACACCAAAAGCTCTGAAGACAAAATGATTCACGATGTTTTTATCGGACTTACGACTCACGGGTCAGTTCTCAGTTTGATCTCCTGCTTGGACGACGTTTCATCTTTGTTCTACAGTTCAATCTGTGCAAAGGAAATTTCAAACTCCAGATAAATCATAATAATCTGTCACACAGTATTAGATCCGTGTGTGATTTCAGGCTGGAAAACAAAACACGGAGCCTGAAACTAAAGCTTCACAGTTTTTATTGTTTGTTTGAAATCTCTGAAGGCTTCAGCCTCACAATCCCAACCTGCGGACACTCACAGGCCCTGTATCACAGTATCAGGCATACAAAAATACAAAAGTGTGTATCCGTGGTTGTTGTCAAGGCCTCGTCGTGGTTCTGAAAGTCTCTGCTGAAGTGTGAATGGCTGTTCTCCTTCAAACTTTGGTCTGAAAAGCCAAAATAGCTGCGAACGACAACTGTGTGAAACCAAGTGCAGGCCCGGGACACAAATACCAAACGGCTCACTTGTATTTCTTGGTACTATTGAAGGGCGACGATCCTCGTTCCCTCGTCCAATGACCAGAGGTTATCTGCACCCCCACCCTGACCCGTCCCCTCCCTGGTCCGCTGGCAGCTGCCTTCCTCCTACTGGGTTACAGGAGCACGAGGGTCGCTATCTATACCACACAAACACACACACACACATACCCCAACACACACTCTCACACACTGGTACACAGACACACTAGAAGTTGAGGTTCTTCGGGGTTTCCCAGGGAAACTCCTTCCTGCCGAAGTGTCCGTAACAGGCCGTGTTCTGGTAGATTGGTCTCTTCAGGTCCAGGTCCCTGAAAACCAAACACGAGTCAGAAACACGTTCAGATGTTTAGAACCGTTAAAGTTCGGCTGAACAGCATCAACTCTAATGACCTGACGATGACGCCGGGTCTGAGGTCAAAGTTTTTGTTGACGATGTGCAGCAGCTCCGTCTCGCTCTTCTGAGAGGAGCCGAAGGTGAACAGGGAGATGGACAGAGGGTGAGCGACTCCGATCGCGTACGCAACCTGCAGACACACACAGAGAGTCACTGACCAGAGCCTGAAGGAACCTGCAGTGTAGATGTTCAGGAGGACTTGAGATCCAGGGGTTGAACGTTATCTTTTAAGAATAAAGCCTAAAAGAATTTAAGGCGTGTGCAAACGCAGCAGTTACAATTTGTACCTAATTTACCAACAATAAATGTGACATGAGTGACGATGTGAAACAGACGATCCACAACAGATGCTCCTGACGCCGTGTGGAGGATCTAGAACCTTCTCACCTGCACCAGGACCCTCCTGCACAGATTGGCCTTCACCAGAGACTTTGCCACCCAGCGGGCGGCGTAGGCAGCCGAGCGGTCAACCTTGGTGTAGTCCTTGCCAGAGAAGGCCCCCCCGCCGTGGGCCCCCCAGCCCCCGTATGTGTCGACGATGATCTTCCTGCCCGTCACTCCAGCATCACCCTGCAGCAGCAGATCACACAGAGCTTCAGAAATCCTCCATGTTTTCATCAGCAAGTACAAACTCATTTCAGTTTACTGGCTGAATTTCATGTTAATAAATGCAAATTTATAAAGCTTAACTTTTAGTTTTGTATAAGAGTTCAAACAGAACAGAGTCTATCCACATTCATATAGAACAAAAGTTATTAAACAATTAAAAACCTTTATTTTAATTGTTGTTTTCCCCTTTTGAAACTAATACAATATAAGGTCATAATATAATTGTATCTGCTCCTTTATGTCATTAAATTCTACACATATTTTTATATTAGTTCAGCTAATTCAGCTGTTATGCTAACTGTGTTAGCATGTGTGGCTTTTACAGAAGTTGTTGTGCTGTTGGTCGCCAAGTGTTTGTGTTTATTTGTAGTGTTTGTTTGTGTTTCCCTTCTAGGATAGTTTGGCTTCGTTCATTCAGGGAAAAAGAACATTTTCTTTTTATAATAACAGTTATTAGTAGTATGAACTGTTGGTCTACAGACCACCTGAAGACCGTTACCTGTGGTCCACCGATCACAAAGCGGCCGCTGGGCTGCAGGTGGTAGATGGTGTTCTCGTCCAGGTACCTCGAAGGGACGACCGCCTTGATGACCTTCTCCTTCAGGACCTTCTTCTGCTCCTCCAGACTCACGTAGTCGTCGTGCTGCACTGAGATCACCACGGTGTGGACCCTCTTGGGGATCACGGCCCCGTTCTCCTGGGTGTAATGAACCGTCACCTTGATGGGGATGGGGGGGGGGGGGTTTAGGATATTAACTGGAGACTAAAGTCGTACATCTCTCCTGGTAGGACGATAACTGTCCACTGTCGAGTCATAAAACTGATCTTTTCTGATCATATTCGGCTCCAACTGCCTGTTCTCATTAGTGCACACTTTTCAAACCATTAAAATTGCAAAATAATGCGATAGAAATATTCGTCCAATCACCCAACCCACACTTCAATGTTAAACCACGCAAGTGACACAACTTTTCAACTTGGATCCATAAAACACAACTCAAGTAAATCCCCTTAATGTTCCCACGTGTGGCAACAAGCCTCTTCTCATGTCTGAGCTGTAGCAGTCGAAGGTTTGTGTGTGTGGAGAACTCAATACAGACTGATACGTCTAGTGCACATGCTGATGGCGTTGTTGGGAAGGCGTCTCCCAGCTCAGATGATGCATACCAGCTCGCTCCGGTTGGTGTCTGCTGGTAAGCACATTCTGGACTCGACCATCTCTGTCCCACATGCTAGAGAGAGAAGTATTCTCTATAACTGGAGAGAGACTCAGCGGCTGGACTTCCTCTCACCACGAGATCCTCGATTTTAACGATTTGTCTTGGTCCTTTTGTCCACTTTTTATTTTATTACCAATCTAAATATATATATAGATATATTTTTTTTTTAAGTGATGTCTGAGGCCGTTTGAATTCGGTGTTTCCTGATCCCACCTGCGTCTTGGAGTCCGGCTGGAGCCAGGGAACCTCCCCGTTTCGTCTGAGTTCGGCCATCTTAGAGTTGAGCTTATGTGCGAGGACGATGGTGAGAGGCATGCACTCCTCCGTCTCGTCTGTGGCGTAGCCGAACATCAGACCCTGTCCACACAGAAAGAGTCACATTGAGACTAACGTGTTGTCATCAAGGTGTTGAAGACTTCCTCCGTCTGCAGTTCAGTTAGAAACTATGTGGGTTTGTGACCAATAGATTCTGCAGAACACAAATATAAGAGCCAGTTGTGTTGTGTTGTGTCGTCTCTACGACCTGGTCTCCAGCTCCGATGTCGTTCTCCTGACGGTCGATGTGAACTCCCTGTGCGATGTCAGGCGACTGCTGCTCGAGGGCCACCAGCACATTGCAGGTCTTATAATCAAAGCCTGAAGAGAGAGGAGCAAAGGATCAGGACTGAAGTCCAACTGTCTGACAGCCGGGATCAGTCCAGTGGTTTGTTCTTTAAAACTTCACCTTTCGCCGAGTTGTCGTAGCCGATGTGTCGGATGGTGTCTCTCACCACCTTCTGGTAGTCCACGTTGGCGAGGGACGTGATCTCGCCACAGAGCAGCACCATGCCCGTCTTACACACCGTCTCTGTTTGAACACAGGACGTTACACTGCTACTGGGACCGTCCGGACGAGAGGTCGGATGAAAACAGGGGCCATGGTACGAAGCAGCGTTGTTTAATAGGAAGCGAAGGGCAAATATTCACCTGAAAAGTGATAAAAGAACCAAAAAGCCCTAAAAACAATATAATTTAGTTGTTCTACTCACCACAAGCCACTTTGGCGTCGGGGTCTTGCTTCAGGTGAGCGTCCAGCACAGCATCACTGATCTGATCACAGATCTTATCTGAAAAGGATTTAAATAACAGTATTTGAGCTGAAGATACCAGGTTCCATTTTATTTATCTGTATCGCGCCAAATCATAATATTATTATCATCTCAAGGCTCTTTAAGGCTGTGTCCTAGTGTGACCTTCTACTGTACAGGTCATATTCCTCATCTCAGCCTGAAAAGATCACATTTCAGTGATACTACACATCCGTCCTATTAGGAGCTGCAGGCCTATGAATAGCTCTGGCCCGGTGCCCCGTCCCGGAGCCGTGCCAGAGTGACACGGTGCACGGTAAACTCCATCCCATCATCAAAGCATCGCCGAGCTGTCATCGACCACCAGACGCACTTCGTGAGCTATCATTTAAAAGTTCAAATACAGGATTCTTCAGCTCCGACCTCATCTGACATCATTTTCAGGGCACATCAGGTTTTTAGGAATCGATTAGAGACAAAAATGTTCATAAAGTTTTGAGGCATTTACAGATTTAACTGCACAAACCAGCTGAACGTTTACTTTTGAATGAATACGAGACTTTTTCCATTAATTCTCCTGAGCAGAGGGTTTGAAATCTTAAGAAATCAGGACCAACAGGTGCAGCATCAGTTGATGGAGTGAAGGTTTAGAGCTTCGGCTTCACGTTGGCTGAGCGACTTGATTTGTTTTCTTTAACCTGTAACCGGTGAGACGATTGGACGATTGGACGATTGGACGATTTGACGATTTGACTATTTGACGATTGGACGATTTGACACCAAACACAGTTCAAGTGATGGAATAATTATTTTTGCCTGCACCACTGCTGCACAGATTCTATCACATCAACACACAGGTTGATGTGATAGAAGTTTTCATTGTGTCATGGATGCAGATATTGATGGACGACACGCCAGCTTCCAATATGTGAAGCTGAATCATCTGTATCGCCCCCTGGTGGCTGGCTGCAGTAGGTAGTTCTTATCACAACAGGATGAACAGCTGCAGGAAGTGGAGGTTGTTGAAGTATCATCGGAATCTGCTGCACTTTTGTTCGTCTGTACGGATCAAATCTAAAAAGCTGTAAAAAGCTACTGACCACAACCTGCTGACCTACACAACAACAGACGGACTCAGTCAGGCGGCAGCTGCTGAACATAGTGAAGCTTTTAGCAGCGTAAGAGTTTCCCTCAGGAGGTGGAGCCCAAACACTGAGGTAAAATGTCTACTGGACATAAAACCCAGCCAGAGAACTGACGTGTTTGTATTTGATCTCTTCTGTCGTCATGCGGTAACGAAATCTGTTGACTTAACGTAAAGGAATTTAAAGACAACGTAAAGGAAAAGCAAATCTGTTTGACAAAGTAAAATAGCAGAGAAACTTTGTTGTTGCTCGGTTTAAATTCCTAAACATCACGTTTATATTTTCTCTTTGACAATCCTCTAAACTCCGCTGTCATGTCTGTAAAGTCCAGGATCCACCGTCCAAATACTTCACTGTAAAACTCAAATAACACAAATGACTCTGAACCAGTGGTGTGTGACTCGTCGACAGAGCCTCCGTGCACCACTCTGGATTCTGCACATTCCTCAGAGTCATCAATGATCACTGGAACATGAAAGTGTCCGAGCGCACAGGGACCACGGCTCCTGCATCAGCGGCCGTGGAGAGGACGTCCAACTCACCGGGATGTCCCTCTCCCACCGACTCGGAGGTAAACATGAAGGACCCGTCCTGGTGGTCGTGGTTGCAGTCCCCATTCATTGTGCCGTTCATTCTTGATCCCTCTGGGAGCTGCCTGGCGTGGGGGGTGAGCTGGGTGGAACGTGGCAGGAGAGAAGCTGCTCCAGCACAAGATGCCTTTCTTATCCAAACAGGACAAAGACGGGCAGATCGGTGCACTAGACTCTGGCTGTGGTCTGATCTCACAGTCGCAAGGCAGAGCAGGCGGAAAACGCTGGACTATATAAGGCTAAGACAACATACGCACACACGCGGGGGGGAGGGTGCCATGTGAACCAGGGGGTTTAGACCATTCAGAGCAGAGAAAAGAGGAGGGAGGGGTCCCCTTCTCCATGTTGGGGACCGTTGTTTAACTCCTCCTGTGCTGGATGTCACAACCTGAACTTCTCAAACTCAAGATCCTCTGGTGGTCAAAGTCCTTTTTCTGAATCTACAGGACAGAATATCGATTTCCTCGTGAATCTGACGTCGTCCATAGACTGGTTCAGGCCTGAGGTGGGGGGGGGGCCCTGAGGGGGACACTGAGAAAACAGAGAGCGGCCAGGGGGACGATTTCCAACATGAGCTGATGATGTGAAAGAGATCAGGAAGACATTAGTATGTGCACAGACTCAGGTATCCTGCTGTGATGATATTAATCAGCTCAGCAGTCTGCTTATGAAATCACATTTAAATTCACTACAACCACATTCTCATATATATCTTATTATCTTATCTTATATATATTATTTATTTGGAAAAATAAAGTTCCTTAAATGTGCCCGAATTTTATTTCTTTCTCTTTCCACCAAGTTTCGTGGTAAACTGCTCAACCAACAAATAATTAACTTGTGTATTTACTCATTTATTTTCTTAGCGTTATTATAAAATGACACCAGACAGATACAATGAGAACTGGAAGGTCAGAGAACATATCACTTTATCATCAAATTGTTTTCATAAAGATTTCTGCATTACTTTAATTAGAAATTCACAAAACAGTTGAAAATCAGATGCGTCTTTGCAGAAGCACTGGATAGAGAAATGATGAAACTTCTAAATCAATATAAAGTTAAATAAATCCGTCACATCCTCGGTGAGTTTAGTTTAGTGAAGATCAGGATCTGGTCAACAAGTGATAAAGAAAACTTAACAATTAATTTCATATCAACACTTCAGTGAATCGACACTGAAACAAACGAACGTGAAAGAAGAAGAGTTTGTTTCTCTCTGAATTTAAGGAACGTCTTCTTGTGTCGGCAGATTGACGACGTTAGTGTTGGTCTCAGGTCGGCAGCTCCGCATCCAGCTCTGGATTTCATTCTGCACCTGGAGCACAATCATAATAATAACTTCTGGTAACTTTAACATATGAATGAATGAGTGAGTGAATTAGAACTGTTAATAGAACTCACCTCTCCGTTGAGGAAGCAGTACAACACAGCAACGAGAAAACCCTGTTGCAACATGAAAAGTCAAAGTGAGTCAAGTGCTGCATTAACATCTGTTATAGATTTGATTATTAGTTGATTGATTAGTGGAAAGTTATTGATTAATTAAAAGATTTAGCTCCTTAAAGCTGAGGTTTATCTTTGTGAGAGTAAACAGATAAATAACGTCATGTGGAACTGTGTGAAACTATTCTCAGTATTTTCTGATATTGTTTAGATTAAATTGTTATGGAGTGAAATAATCAGCTGGTTAATTGATAAAGAGAATAATAGTTTATGCAGCCCTAATATTTAAAATCAGTAATTCAGTCTGTATCAAATGTTTTAGAGCCCAACTGATTAAAATTCTGCTGATATGAGCCTTTACATAAAATAAAGGTTTGTTTAGTTCTTGTTAAGTTCTAGTTAAGTTCTTTAGGTAGTTTTTTATTTATTTCTAATTGTTTAAAATGTACATTTATGGTTGAAATCTTAGGAATCATTGTCTAAATTATTTTTAGTTATTGATTTAATTTCATCTGATCACAAAGACGAGCAGTAAAACCTGAGCTATCACATGTTCTGTATTTTAATTTGAATGTTTTATTGAGTCTTTTAAGTCAATCTGATAAATCACTCATATTAAATCATTAATATGAGTGATTGTTGCAACATAACCTCTGAACACTGAGATTTGTCTTGTGAGCTGTGATGGATCCGTCACCTGGAAGGAGCCCAACACCAACTCCAGGTAGAGTCGAGGGCCGACGCCGACGTGTTCAGGGAACAGGGCGAACACCACGTAGTGAACTCCCAACAGAGGGATGAGGAGCAGGGTGGAGTGGACGAGTCTCCTGCTGGGGGGGGGGGGCAGCAGAGGACAGGAGGCTCAGAGACACAGATGGAGACGAGTCTGTCTGTTGGACAATAATCTTGTGTTACCTCCACAGTTGTGTTTGACTTTGGTTCACGTTCGTGGCCTTCGTCTTCTGAACGATGATTCTGCTGATGTTCACGAAGATGAGGAAGTTGATCTGCGGGGGGGGGGGGGGGGGGTCACATGTCACAGGTTTTATTTTGAAAATTAGCTCCAATCAATATCCTTTGTTTTTGTGAGTCAGGGGCTGAAAAGTTTGGGAACTTCTGCTTTAATACGTAAAAATGATTTCCCTAATTCTAAATATCCCCAAACTGTAATTTCAACTCTGTATATTTAACCTCCTGCAGGAACTAAAATATGTAAATATTAAACATAAACTGAGGTTTCTCACAAAGATGGAGAGCAGGATGGGAATCTTGATTATCCACCACAAGCTGCTGTCCAGGTCGTCCCAACATCTGCAAACACAAAACCAAGCGTCACTTTTTAATCCAAGTAACCGTAAATATTTGCATTCAGATTTCCGCTCACCCCTCGTTGTCCAGCTGCTTTTTCAGCAGAGCCCAGATTAAGATCGTAGCTGTGGGAGAACCTGTGGAATCAGATCCTCGGTGAGATGAGCAGAGTAAAGACGAGCACATGGTGACTGAACGCGAGGGGAAGTCGCAGCGTACCCCAGCCGATGGTGGCGTAGATCCTGAAGAACTTCCTGGTCTCGGTGAAGGTGAAGACCAGCAGCGTCTGCAGGTACAGACCCTCCACCAGCAGCCAGGAGAAGTTAGAGGACACACAGAAGTGGAAGAAGGTCACGGCTGCTTTGCACCAGAGCTGAAATCACACAACAGAGAAATTCATATGTTCTGGTTAACGAAGGAAATATGGATATGGAGCACACACACAGGCAAAACCCATATCCTGTTTCCTGTCAACTGGCGGTGGGCATTCATTCGTGCTGTAGAACGTACAAGGGACGTTCTCCATCTTGTCCTTTAGTCTAAAATCCCTGTGCACGATGATAAAGCAGATTATTTGCTGATGAGCGTGAGAGTGTTAGCGTCTCACTGTGGACACGGTGCAGTGGTCCGTGCTCCTGTCGGCGAACAACACGGCGTCTTTGACGAACACAGCGAGACTCCTGAGCATGAAGGTCACAAACAGGTGGAGGTGGATGCAGTTGCGAGTGCAGAGCAGCTTCCTGCGAGACAGAGGAGAACACTGAGGGGGGTGGAAACACTGAACCTGCTCATCATCATCATCATCATCATCATCATCATCATCATCATCATCAGCAGCATCAGCATCAGCACCAACCTGAAGAAGCAGAAGAGCAGCACGGCGATGAAGAGCGCAGCCAGAGACGCTCCGTAACCGACGCTGTAGATCGACCTCAGGGTATCAAAGTAATTTTTCTGGAGCAAAAACATGAACGATTCATCACTCAGACCATCTTTCTGGTTCCCTGCTGATGGAACACTGACTTCAGGGGAAGAGAAGGATCCTTGTTACTCTTCTCTACCTCTCGGCTCATCTCCTCGTCCTGCTCCTCATCCTCGGAGAAACAGGCTTGGTGATACGGAGGCTGTGGTTCGCTCCATCCTCGGGCCGAGCACCTCCTGCTGATGACAACTGAGAACAACACAAACTGCAGCTTGTCCTCAAAACAATCTACAGAGGAATCTAAAGAAAGTATCTTGTTGGTATTTCTAGATATTTATGGAGAAGTTTACTGTAAAATATCAAACCTCAATATGCATTTCTTTGTCATAAGAGTTTGATAAAAACATCGTATGAATCATGAGGTTTAATATCCGTATCTGCATCAGGCCCCAAACATCTGCATCCTCAGTGGATGTGATGATGTGATGATGTGATGATGTGATGATGTGATGATTATTTACCTGGAGGAGTTTCAGGCTCCAGCAGCGGCTGAGGACAGTGGACGGAGACGATGTCCCCCTCGGACGCAGGTGGCCAACAACTCAGTCCGTCCCACTCCATCACACAACCTGCGACACAGGTTCAGCAGCTGAGAAACACACACACACAGACACACACACAGACACACAATCCTATATGTTGTGTTCTTCAAACGAACCTGTAGTTTCATTCCTCCTGGGACCGAGTGATTCTGCTGCTGCCTCGTTCTTCATTTTGACTTCACACTCGTGTTCTTCCTTCAGCAGGTGAAGAACGATGGAACAATCTGGATGAGTCGAGCTGACCTGACAGGAAAATACACAAATCATAATTTACTCCCCAAAGAATCACGACTTTATGATTATTTCACTCCCTCTGTTATTCTCTCTGTAACCTCACCGTGTGTCGTGTGACGATCAGGATGCAAACAGCAGCAGTGAGATAAAAGTCCATTGTTCCAAACATTAATTGTAAACTGCACTGATTTCCTAAATTGCAGAAAACGTAATTTCACTGTGGATAGATTCAGAGCTTGTCCAGGTTCTTAGATGAAAAAGGAAAAATAAAAATCCCTGTGGTTCACGTTGGTTTCTCAGATATTCAGTCGAGTTTCCATCCAAACCTCTGAGCAGCTCAG
The DNA here is from genome assembly GCF_009819705.1 of Hippoglossus hippoglossus. Taxonomy (NCBI): domain Eukaryota; kingdom Metazoa; phylum Chordata; class Actinopteri; order Pleuronectiformes; family Pleuronectidae; genus Hippoglossus; species Hippoglossus hippoglossus. The sequence goes on along the minus strand of NC_047169.1, from coordinate 1,893,074 downwards.
GATCCGTGAGCAGCATCTTCTGACCTGGTTTCTCTTCTGAAAGCTCCAGGTCACCTGAGCAGCTTCGAACTTCACATGAAAACCCTCCAGTCTCTGCAGGACGCTGCTGACACACAAGACCAGAACATCTGGATTCTACGTGTCCATGAAGTGGTCTACTTTATTTTATTTTGTTGTGCAGGTCTTGTTTGTCCTTCACACATATATATAATTGACACAAAGCAAATCGTCCCTCAGCAGGAGACAACATGTAATATTCAGAGAGGAAAACAACTCATGCTGTGAAAATCCAACGAGAAGAAATGACGTAAACCTGCAGCTCAGCAGGAAACATGTCGTGATGGAGACGTTTCCTTATCGTGAGTTTGACCGAAGCTTCGGAGAAAAGAACAGTTTCACAGATCGAATCTTTGTCCTGTTAAAACATCTGGAATAAGGTTTTAATGCATTTTGATTTTTCACTTCATAGAAACAACTGTTCAACCATCACATGAGTCCTATAATATCAGTGTTTTAATATCTCTATGTGCAATCCTACTTACACTATCCTCTTTTCAGTAAAGATACTGTATATTATTGCTGTTTTCATATTTCCTAATGTTTATATTAATATCTATTGATCACTTTACAGATGATTCTATTTCACTTTCCTCTTTGCTTCTGTGATAAGTTAAATATCTCCAATGTGGGACTAATTATTTTGTGTTGTTCTTTTTGTTGAAAGGTGAAACATGTACATGATTCGGATTGTGAGGGAATGTCTCCCCCTGGTGTTTGATTCCATCAGTGCAGCCAGTGTTGTTTGGTTTTGTCTCTTTCTTCCAAAACATTTTAACAAAAGGAAATTGAGTAATAATCCTGATTCTTGGCCGAAAAATGAACTCAACATTATTATTATTTCATCTTTTACTCTGTGTTCTGCCAAATTCACACATTAAGATATTCTAATATGAAGTAATACCATTAAACAGCTGTTCAGAGCGACACTGTGTTAAAGGTTATATTGTGTTTATCCCTGTTTTGTCTGTCTTACGTCACATTGTGATCATTCTCTCATCTTCTGCTCGTCCTGCTTCACTTCTACTCTGATGTTCATCTCTGTGGAGTCGGTGCTCTACTTCCTGTGTGAACGTGCAGTGATGGAGTGTGAGAGGCGACAGTAACAGATCAGTGTGGTGGGCTCACACAGTTCGAGTCCTTGGCACATTGAACAGTGGCCTGAACACTGTGCCCTTGTGCCGCTGCCCCCCCACCGGCCTCCATCACACACTGGGCGCCAACTTTGACACAAAGTCGAGAAACTATTCAGCTCCGGGAAACAGCAGTGGAATTATTGACGGTCAGATCTGTTTGGGGATGTTGAAGCTCTGATGTGTTGGCAGGACTCTCTCTCTCCCCCCCCCCCCCCCCCCCCCCCCTCCCCTCTCTCTCTCTCTCTCTCTCTCCTCCTTCCTCTCTTTCTTTCTCTCTCTCTTTTGGGAACATTCCCAGTTCGACAGCTGCCACGAGCTGCTGCTGCTCCTGGAGATGATTTGGGTTCATCCTCCAGCTGCAGCTGGATCTCGCTCCTTATTAAAGCAACACTTTGTACCTGCTACTGAGCCACAGCGCCCCCTGCTGCCACATGTGCTGATTAACTCTGTGTCGACACCTTCTCACGTCACAGTTCTGAGTTCTTCAGACTTTTTTCTGAAAACTCTCAAACACACGAACACGAACATCTGCTGCCACACAAAGAAAGTTGTGTAACATGGATTTATCCACATCAGTCACACAAGCTGTGATGACTCCACTGGATTACTGTTGAACTACTCACTACTCACAAGTACCTATATCTGTATTTCATATTACTGAATGAAAATATGACTTTACTTGTTAAGTACACGTTCTTCTGTAATTCACTTTGAAAGGGGACAAATTAAACATATTAGTATTTTCTGTCTTTTGAATTCATCTTATGTAAATAACTGGAAAGAGAAGAACTGAAGTTTTTCTTCTTTCTAATTTTGACTTTGCTTTAATTTTTGACTGAGCTGAAGTGTATTTAAAGTACAGTGATTGAGTAAATGTACTTGTAAAATAGGTGGTAATAATAGTAACAAAGATGAAATACTTGTGAAGTACAAGGGAAGTAATGTGAATACTTTACAAGTACAATATCTTTTGTAATTTACTTTTTGGACAAAATTACACGTATTCATTATTTTCTCCCTTTTGAATCTGTCTCATATGTTCTTTATATATAATATCGATGTTTTTTTATACTTTTACGTGTACATGTACCTCAATCAATAAATTCAGTTCTGAAGAGCTAAGTTTTGTGGCCTATAAACATGAGAGAGAATCATACATTAACATTTTAGCAGCAGCTTCAGACACTTTTATCTAATACGTCTAAAATTCACTAGATTTACTGTTTACACTTCTTGAGATCTTCTTATCTAAACTCGAGATTATGTCCAGATACTTAAAATTCTCAATAATCAAATCCAATATACAAATACATTGTCTCCACGTGGGCAGCAGCTGCAGAACATCGTGCAACAAACTACAGAAAACAGGACAAGGACATAAGACCCAGAATAATAATACAAAATATATAAATATTAATATTTATTACTTCACATGTTTTCAGTGACACAACTCACATCAGGACTTTATGTGGAATCCATTTTAAAATCAATTAGTGATAATTGAACCGTGTATTATCCAACACGTGTTTATATAATGCGTGTGTGTGTGTGTGTGTGTGTTGGTTTATATAAAACAATAGAAACTCTGTCTCCTCCATGTTTCTGTGCTGTCAGGACCCAGCGCGTCGTCATCCCCCCCCTCCGCAGCGCCGCCCTCCGGTCAGCCGCCGCCACTGCGTCCAGACGCTGCGTGCGCCCGGTGAACCGACCGCCGCCGAAGAGACAACACCGCCGTCTGCGCTCAGGTGAGAAACACGCACATTTCCACCCTCACGCACCGAAATACAGCGACACGGGCACCGGAGGGCGAGCCGGACACCGGGGGGCGAAGCGGCGCGTCGTGAAATCCTCCGTGATCCCTTCACTTGGTGCGTTTTGTGCGTTTTGTGCGTGAGGTGGGAGAGGTTGGGCCTGCGCGCGTTACATGTATGGAAACACCGATGTGTCGGCGCGCACATCCGCCTGCAGCCGCTTCTTTAAAATCTGGGGTTTCATCGTCTCCATCCTCGGCTGCAACGAACAGACGCGTTTTATCCGTCGCGGGTCCAGCCCTGCAGCGCGCACACTCACACGCGCACGGTGCATGTTCCCCCCTCATTCTCGTGCAGAAACACAGAATGGATGAAACACGTCTCCATCCTCCTGCTCCGCCCGCAGCCGTTACGCACAGACACTAATCCAGCGGAATATTTATAATCTGCTGATTAAAGGATCTGAGGAGGAACCAGTGCTCCTCTTTGTGTCGTCGGGTCTGTCTGTGCTGGGGTGTCGGTGGCGTTCATGCTTTCATCTGCTCGCTGCTTCTCCTCCCTCCACTGTTTCTGGAGCAGTCGCTCCTTTCGTGCACGTGAAGGCCTCAATGGATTCCAGCCTCGAACGCGATCTATTTATTCCCCAACATGAAACAATAAAGAACCAGTAAAGAAAACACGCGCTCGTGCTGCGTCTCGTTCACTGCGCGTGTCTCTCGTGTGTTTTCGTGATTCTGACTTTATTCCGGGAGCAGATGAGGATGTATCGGAATCGCGAAGATGCGGCGCCTGTGCGCAAATGCCAAGCCCATTTTTCACGCGAGCCACCGAGGAGCGCGTCCGCAACGCAGCGTCTCCGCGCGCGAGCTTATCGGCCACATATGGTTCTGCTCGCTAATCCTCCCGAGGTCAGCGGACACTGATCCACCGGAGGTGCGCGAACCCTCTGGACACGAACCCGCCGACAAAAGCAAGTGAAATCATCAGGGCTTAGTGCGCAGGTTACACGAGACAGTGATGGAGGAGGAGACCTGCCTCTCTCCGGATCCAGTGACACCAGTGGATCCACTGGTGTCACTGGATCCACTGGATTCAGGATCCCTGCTCTTTCTCTGCCTCAGCTCGGACACACCTCTCCCTCATCCCTGTGGGTCTCATGTGCGTCCATCTTCCATCCATTCCTGCTACAAGGCCGCAGTGTGTGTCTGTGTGTGTCTCTCTCTCTCTGTGTGTATGTGTGTGTGTGTCTCTCTCTGTGTGTCTGTGTGTGTGTGTGTGTGTGTGTGTGTGTGTGTGTGTGTGTGGCGGGCATGTTGTAACTCTGCTGGAAGCCATTCCACCAGATGATCCACATAAATCAATGAATGTCAGTTTTCTTAGACGCTCTGCAAGTCAGTGCAGAGCGTCTGAGTGTTTCTGGAGAAATGAGAGAGTTCTCACATGAGAATAATCATAATTTATTTCATAAATCAGTTTTATTTTAATCAGTTTTTAAAGATAAATCGGTTTCCCGCCTCATCCTCTGTCACAATAAGACACTTCTTTCTCGATCCCTGTTTGTATTGGTTGATGTTTACGTGAAGAAAAGTCGTAACTTTCTGTCAAAAGACGCCGTTCACGTGTTTTTTCTCGATTGCGTCACCTCGTTAAGGAGAAGAAGAAATGCCAGGGTGGCTTTAAACGGAATTCTTCTCCCCAGTTAATTGGCACCATGCTGATGGAGGACAGTGGCTCATTACACCAGTAGTCTGTGTGTGTGTGTGTGTGTGTGTGTGTGTGTGTGTGTTGCCCTGGATCTTGTGTACTTATTGAAACACGCAGCAGCTGCACCATCTGATGATTTGACATCATGAAAACACGAGAAGAAGAAGACGAATTCCTCGTAGCTGCAGGATTTTAGATTTTAGACTCGGTGACGATGCAACTTGTCGTTTGTTCTCTTGTGCGAACCGGAGCTGAAAGTGAAGCAGTGACCAGGAGACAGATATTCAGTCTGAAGCCTTTGAGCTCTGAGGAGGAGGGTGTGTGGAAAGGTGACGGGGGGGGGGGGGGGGGGGGGTGTGGTGGACATCCTGATCCCACTTGGCACAACGGCCCTCAGACATGTGTGCACGGGGGCCACGTGCAGGCCGGCGCTGCAAGACGTTTCCCCCCCCCCCAGCTCGTAGACAAAGGGCAAAATGGAAACCGGCTCCACCTTCAGCTCGTCCACGTCAGGAAGGTGGAGCCGGTCTGTGGCCGCCGGAGGCCGAGGACTCAGAGCGAGGGAGAGAGGGAGCGATGGGGGAAAGTAGGTCAGAGCTGCAGAGGCAGCCGAGCATGAGAGCAGCATCCTCGTCTCTCAGCTGAGCCACGAGCAGCCGGGGCCGCGCACGGCATCGCACCGACACCCTCCTCCTCTGGGTTCGACCGGTTTCAAACCCGAAACGACGACGACGAATCAATTCACGTGAAATCAATCGAGGATTTTGAGTCTTTCGTCGAGTAAATACGTTAAAAAACCCCTCAGCGGATGTGAGGATGTGCTGCTCTTCTCTGATCGGAGCCAGTGGAAGATGTTTGTTTTATAGATGAACCCTTTAACACGCAGCTCGCGAGGCCTCGTGAGATTCTGTCATGTGCACGAGAGCTGATTCATCTGCAGCGAAACATTCAATATCAAATTCATCTGTCAGTTAATCGATGGATTGTTTTGTCTATTAAATGTTCAAAGATAAAAACTCTCCACAGTTTGTCCTTGAAGATTCAGGCTGAAACAGCAAATCTTCACATTTCAACAGTTTTCACTGCAGATTGATAATTTAAATCATTTATCAAGACAAAACGCTCAAAGAAATCCTGGTTTCTGAAATGTGAGGATTCTTTGTTTGTCCTTGCAGTGCAATCAACATATTTTATGATATCTTTATTAATAATAAACGAACCTTTTTAAATTCCATCCATTCAAACACACAAAACTACATTTTCTGTTTCATTCTGAGCTGCAAACGTTTTTCTATTGATTCTGTTCTATTCATCTTATTTGATTGTTTGATCTGTAGATTATTTCTTTGATGAATCTGTCAAAAAGCTGTGAATCCTCACATTTCATCAGATGGGAGGAGAAATGTTTATTTTCCTGGATCGTAAAAAAAATCGATTGACTATCAGAAGTGTTTCATCGAATTGTTTTGACTCTGGATGAATCGTTTAGACCAAAGAAAATAGTTTTGATAATGAATTTTAAAGACTTTTCTTTATCTGATATGAAACTGAATCGTCTTGGTCTGTAATTCTACGCAGAGAATAAAACAGACGATATCACGTTCACACACACACACACACACACACACACACACACACACACACACACACACACACACACACACACACACACACACACACACACACACACACACGTCTTGCTGCTTGGCTCCTGGAGCTGTGTCAACATCCCTGTTGACCGAGCTGCAGGCCGGAGCCAAGTTCCCGTTTTCACACGGCCCCGAGAGCAACGAGCTGCCTCAGCAGAGCTCTCCGTCTCTCCTCCCTCGTGAAGCTGCGACAAAGGAACGCTGTCACGTTCCCTTTCTGCAGCAGGTGAGATTTGTGTGCGTTTGTCCCGGAGCAAATGGTGAAGAGGGTCGGGATCTTTCTCCCCTCGACACACAGAGAGGAGAAGAGCTCTTGAGTCTGCAGAGTGGATGTCTCTGAGAGGCTGGAAGCAGCGAACTAACTCCTGAAACACGACCACGACACAGACTGATCTACATGTCCTGTGCACATGTTCACGAGCTGCAGTTCTTATCAGTCTGGAGTTTGTTTGCTCTCTCGCTGTCGGAGCTGTGCAGGGAACGGCCTCTCTCAGATATTGTCTTCGTTGGCGAGGGTGCAGCTTTCTTCTTGTTTGGATTCTGTCATGTGTGATGCTACAATGGGACGTTTGTCCCGGGGCTGTGTGCGAGCGCCGAGAGTTCACTATTCATCAGAATCTCTATGGGACGCACAAAGGTCACTCTACCTCTGATAATATATGTTTAAAAAAGGGCTGTTTACTTCTTCTTTTTAAAGAGTGAAACAGGTTTTATTTTATTTTTGTCACCTTCAACAAATCCCACGAAAAGACTAAAACCCAACATGAATCGGCTTCAGACCCCGAAGTCGCTGCTCACATCTTTCCCAGCAAACAGATCAGCTGTTGTGCCGTTTGGCGACTGACGGATGAAACTCAAAACAAGCGACGATGTCGAGTTCCCTTTGAGCGTTAAGAGTCAGGATGGGGACGACGTGTTCCTGCGTCAGAGCCGGGAAAATGACGAAACGTGCGGCCACGAAAAATCCGACAAGCGTGGAAGAAAACAGCGAAACTTTACCGGTGGTTGTGAGTCGACTTTTAAAAGAAATATCAACTTTCTAATCGATGACAAACGCTGCTAACAAGTGCTGCTCGTGTGTGAAGTGAAACAGCGATGGAGGGACGAGGAAGTGACGAACAGGAAGTCAACAAAACCCATTAACCTCCTAACGATGTAGATTTTTAGTAAACACTTGTTTGTTTGAGACCAATTTCAGCGGCAGATTCATCCACATTTGGCTCGTGTGAGTATTTCCAGCAGCAGGATGTGTGTGTCTGTGTGTGTCTGTGTGTGTGTGTGTGTGTGTGTGTGTGTGTGTGTGTGTGTGTGTGTGTGTGCGTGTGCGTGTGTGTTGAAATAAACTATAGTGTGTGCTCATGGTGATGAAGGAACGTGTCACCCATGGCAACAGTGTGACTCATTCATGTGTTTTTAATAGTTTTTGGAAACAATGGAGGATCTGTGGATCAGAAGAAGAAGACACATCAGATGAAAACACTTCTCGTTCGTGGGAAAAACAGACGTCGTCAGTTTTTGTGGGATTTGTTGACAACAAGGAAAAATACAGAACGATCCTTTTTCTTTAAACTGAGCAGATTTAGCTTCTTTCAGGAAACGTCTCTCGTGATGCAGAGTTTTCTTCCGTTCATGACGTTTGTGCTGTTGTTTAAACATCCAAGGTCAGGAGATATGAGGTCCCACAGAGGAAAGGTCACATATCTGAGACAAGTGCAGCGTCAGAGGAGGTTTTATAGGGCGGAGTTACCACGGCAACAGTTCAGGCATCGCCGTCTGTAAAGAGACGACTGAGACGAGCGTCGTCAACAAGTTCAACCTAAAGAGAGACGAGTGGAGGAAGTCGAACTCTGCTTCAGTAAATATACTTCAACAAATCCTGCGTTCAAAGTCAGACTACACACATTCTACAGGACAGATTAATCTAGTTATATAAAACTATTAAAAGTAAAAGTTTGGATCAACACGACCATTAGTTTGAGAACAACTGGACTAAACTAGCAAAGAGTCTTTATCTCATCTTTTCTATTTAGATGAAATGTTGGAGACATGTTCCTCTTATGTTCTCAAACAATCATTATATTTATTATTTATCTTGTTAGTTTCAGAGCTTCAGACTTTTCAGTTTATTCTAAACTCAAACATCAGGTGTGAACGGTTCCTCAGAGCAGAAGAGGAGTTCTGGGTCTGGATCAAACTGGTTCTGTTGGTTTGCAGTGAAAACACTTTGTTGGATAGTTTGGACTTTTTGGACCAATCACAGGAAGCAGAGACAGAATTAAACAATAGAAGAAGAAGAAGAAGGAGAAATGTTGAGTTCAAAATGTGGAAGGAAGAATTTGACCTGAGCTCGGCTCTCGACTGAATCTTCTTTCCACCGCTGCTCAGAACAAACATTTACTGAAACATTATTTGCTTTAACAAAGATTCAATTCCAGTTCAAACATGAACGTTGGTACAAACTCTTCAGACAGTTTCCCTCGGACAGATCAAACAGAGTCAAGCTCCTGAGTCGACGCTGAGAAACTCGAGATCAGGAGCTGGAAAAGCTGCGACTGCACACAAACACGGAAAGAGCAGTTTGGAAGCTGAGACTGATTATAACATAAGCTCAGTGTGTGTGTGTGTGTGTGTGTGTGTGTGTGTGTGTGTGTGTGTGTGTGTGTGTGTGTGTGTGTGTGTGTGTGTGTGTGTGTGTGTGTGTGTGTGTGTGTGTGTGTGTGTGTGTGTGTGTGTGTGTGTGTGTGTGTGTGATTGTGTGACAGAGCAGCAGAGAAAAAAATATGATTCAATCTGAAAACTGCTGATGTAACCGGAGGTTTGACTTTAATCTGACGTGTAATCTTCTCCTTATCAGATCTGATCCTGTTGAGGGAACACGCCACGACTGTTGATGTTTATTTACTGTGAAACTGAGAGAAATAATAATAATAATAATAATCATATTAATACATGTTATTTTTATTAAAACACCTTTGAAAACACACAAAACCTCACATGATAAAAATGTTGAATTGATGGAAAACAATAGGAGACAATTAAAGTCAATTTGGACGTCACACTATTAGAGTAGAAAACATTTTTCTCCTCTAATGTTCAGAGAACACGTCCCTGTCCTCAGACGGTCCATCGCTGCAGCTCCTCTCTTCAGCCTCTGTCTCAAACTCGTCTAGCTCCTGTCTCTTTAAGGCCCCCCCCCCCCCCTCCTGATGAAGCCCAGTCTGCTCTGATTGGCCAGCTGGGCCGCTCTGTTGTGATTGGTCCATCGCTTCCACTGTGCTGTGTTAGACTGGGCATTATGCAAATGTGTGGAATTGTGATGTCATCATGATGTGATGACATCACAACGACCACACGACTGACGAGCTGTTTCAGGAGCTTCCGTGTTTTCTCCCTCAGACTTTGAGTTTTTTAACTTTAACTAAAAAAAAACTTCATAACTCACCGGAGGAAAAAAGACAAAAAACGACAAACACCACGTCTCCTTGAAATATCGGATTCTGTTCGGAAACATGAAACTCGAGCGCAGCACCTTTTGGAGAATTTTCTTGTTGCTCACAGGTTCAGGAAGCGTCAGTGGTCGTTTAGAAAGTGCAGCTCGTCACAGAGCCGGAGGGACTATTTTTATCTGGGAGGCTGTAACACGAAGCGGCGACCCCACGTCAGGATGTATAAATAACTGCTTTTCCCAGACACAGTGTCTGTTTACATTCGGTGGTGACAGACCGGGTCGCGCACACCGGAAGACAGAGTGTCCACGAAGACGCCATCACTGTGTTTAACCTGTAGAATCAGCCGTTTTGTCCTCGTGAAAAAAACGGTAATATGGCAAATCCTCACGCCAGCGTTTTCTGAACTTGCTCCTCTGTAGCCCGACCTGCGACTGGCAATGGACTACACGAACAACTCCTCCAACAGCCACGGCCCCGGAGACACCGTCACCTCCTCCGTAGCCGGCATGAGCATCAACGACCAGCACCACCAGGAGAACGGCGTCCAGATGGGACACAGAAGCCCCGGAGACGCCAAAATGAAAGGTCAGACAACTGGTGCCGCCGCCGCCGCTGAAGAGAAGCTTCTGTAGTGAACGTGAAGCTAAACAGGTAGAAAAGATGAAATGGCAAAGACGTCTTTAGCGATAACCTCCAATCATCGACTCTGATGCTCTGACCACATCCTGGAAGAGCGTCACAGGTTCAGGTCCAGAGGTTAAAGGTCAACTCAGCCCGAGTCAGTCGCTGCAGCTTCATGTTAGAGTTTTGATCTCTCTCGGAAACTCCCTGAGAGTCTCTGTGGTGCGTCTGTGAAGAGTCGAGGTTCAGTCGTGCTTTGTTTTAATCCGTCTTTACATAATGGACACAGGACGTGGTTGACTGGGCCCGAGAGGCCGACCGCAGCTGCACTGCGCCGCGTCATCCAGCGTCAGCTTCCTCAGGACGAGCCCCGTCTCCGTCCAGAGCCGATTCAGCTCAGGGACAATCGGGCTTTTAAGAAAACGAGAAACTTTTCAATGCAATGTAATCGATGACTGAGAGGCTTGTTAGTGAGAAACCACAGGAGATGAATCACTGACAGATTGTTCCGCTTGTGGCTGATGATCAGTTCCAGGCCCGACAGCAACGTGTTCTCTTATCTTTCTTATCCCAATCAACCATATGGCCAATTAGTGCGTAGCCTAGCGTTCCCCAGTCTGCAGCCCTCACTAGTGCAGTCGTTCTCCCCGTTTCCATTCTGCAGCATCTCGTGCACAAACAGGAAGTGGTGCGCTGCAGAGTCTGGTCCGCCTGCAGAGCTAAGCGCCGCGGTTACCGACAGCGAACCACAAAGTGAGTATCTGAGACGTAGACGAGTAGAAGGTGTGAGTAGTGCAGCGGTAGATAGTGATGGTAGGTTAGTTCTGTGGTTACAGTCTGTTTACATGTGTTTTATTGGTCCGGTTAAAAGACGGTTTACTGTCTTCATGTGGAAAATATTCAGTGTTCTGCACATTTAAGATTCACAGACAGATCAAAGGATACAGTGATAGATGGTGGATCAAGGGATGAAGCGATAGAAGGAAGATAGATTGATTCTGAGGTAAAGTTAGCTCTGTAGCAGCTTAAATAACAAGTATAAGGAAAAGCAGTACACACATATTATACGTATAATATATATATATATATATATATATATATATAATATAATATATATATAATAATATATATATATATATATTATATGTATAAAAACAAACCGTACAGTTGTGTGCAGAGCTAAAAGAGTCAGGAACCATTGTAACTAATTTGAAAATTAAGGAATATTCCATTTGAATATTTGTATTTTACATCTAAGAAATTGTATTTTATAAGGAACAACAAACATTTTATTTAAAATAAAAGTCTACTTCGATCAAAAGAATCTCACTGGTGCGTTGCCGAGGCGACAAGGAAGTGCTTTCTCGACCGTGACGAGTTTCTCGAGCTGCGAGCGTCGCTTTTCTACGCGTTCCCTGTATATAAGTATAAATATATTTATAATAATTTAGGTAAATCCAGCTGCTTGTGTTAAACCTTCCCGTGAATGTGTGACGTCATTAATCATCCTCCATAAAATGTCTCGTTATCTAAATGTGTTCAAGACGTCATGTGGGATTTTTGTCCTCTGACTTTGAGTGAAATCCTTAAAATGTGAAATGTTGCTGCTGTGAAATCGTGATAAGCGTCTGGATTTTCTTTCGCAGCTCACGTGACCATCACGTGTTTTCTGTCATGACTTCCTCTTTACTCTTTACGCTCCAGCTCAGCTTCAATCCACAGCAAACGGAGGGAACGAGGTGAAACCTGAGTCTGAGCGCTGTCTGAGCGTCGAGGTGCCGACCGGTACGACGTCTGCATGACCCCTGAAAACCAAAGAGTTCTAATTAACCTTCGTTTCACATGTTTGAGTTTGTTTAATTCATTTCTCTCTTTTTTTTACGAATAACTTATCTTTTTTTCAGAGCTGATGTTGATCTTGATTTGCTGATTTGTTTTCCTCTACTTCACATTTGAGCAAATAATGACCTGTGGAATAACACAAGCTAATAATACAAATAAGAAATTGGCCAATATGAGTCATTTGATATGAAAACATTTATTTTACAGGATAAACGCTGCAAAGAAGATTTGCATTTATATTTACATTTGACATAAAAGAAAACTGTTTATTTTCTTATTTAAAGTTTTATCTATGTATTTTATTTATAATAAAGTTTATGGTTTAACTCGACATCTTAGGAATCATTGACCAAATGGTGTTTTTTAAGATATCAGCTGATATATAGGAATTTATTTATCACAACTTTTTAGATCCTAAATATCGGCATCGACCCACAAAACTCAGTCGGGCTCTAACATTTAAAACGAACGTGCAGAATCTTAACGAGCTGCAGATCTTTGACTCACGTGGAAAATGTGGGAATCGAACCCAGCAGCTTCTCGTCAGTGAAGCTCGAGGGCAGAAGGTCGAGGCTCCAGCAGGTTGATGGTTCAACATGAGAAATACCACAAGTGAGCAGCAGACACCAGGTCAGCAGCAGAGTTAACTGAGGAAACAGAAAGAAAGAGTCGAGCTGTGAGCTTCCTTATTAGTCAGGAACAAAAAGATTAATACAGAAGGAACGAAAAATCAATAAAGCATCATTTAAAACAAAGCTTTACAATTTAAAGTGGGAGAATAGATAAAATAAAACTTTCTAAAATGATTTAAATTAAAACTGGAACGAGGGTGAAAAGTTTTAACGTTAAAAAGAGTTTTAAAACGTTCAGGTCCTGTGATCACATTTGAATCTGCTTGTGTTACTGCTGCTTCTCAGTTTCCTCTGTTCAATTTATTATTTATTATTATTATATGGTTTAATAAGAAGCTTTTTAAAGAACCTGATGTGTTTGAGGGGCAGACGAGCTCCTGCTGTGCTGCAACATGATCCACAGATAAAGTGACATTGATCCGTCCACAGCAGAAACGTCTGCTGAGGTCGTTGGAGTGGAAGCAGCGTCTGAGCTCACAGAAGAGGAGGGGCCGCTCGGTACGACTCCTGACTCCGCCCCCTGACTCCGCCCCCGCCGCTGCTGCTTCTGCATTTCACCTGGTTTCCCAGCTTCCTTTTCTTTGGTGGAGTTCGACATTTTGGGAAATTTAGCAAAATTGTGCTTCTTCACCAAGAGAAAGATCAACCGTAATGATAAATATGGAGCTAAAGCCAGTTAGCTTAGCTTAGCTTAGCCTAGCATGGAGACTGGAAACAAGGGGAAACAGTCCGAGCGTCTAAAATCCACGTGATTAATGTATATAATAGTAATAATTTTACAACTGCTGATTATTTTAGAATTATTGAATAATTTGCTCTATAAAGCATCAAAAAATGCTGCAAATTGCATTTCTGTATTTGCATTGTCCACAACCCCAAAAAATGTCTATACCTAAGTTTTCTTCCACATTAAACAAATGTCTTTATCTTGATAATATCTTTAGTTGCTAGTTTTATCCCCCAACTTCCAGTCTTTATGCTAAGCTAAGCTAAGCTAACTGTAGCTTCATATTGAACTCATCTCTAACCCTCAGGAAGAAAATTTCCCAAAATGTCCGACTTCAACCTCCTGTTTGTGTTGTGATGTTCAAATGAAGCTTTTTATCGTTTCTTTCAGCGTCTTGGTTGGAACAACGTGTGTTTGGGTTTGATTTCTCCTCAGCTTCGTGTTTTTGTTTTTAATGCTCATGATCATAAACAGAGATGGTGACAGAACGAGAGCTGTGGTCCAGCACACGGCCGCAGGATCCTGATTCCTCTGTGCCTTCACATATTCATCCTCATGCTTTTCAATGATTTACCTGAGTGTGATTTGCTCTCTGCAGTAACTCTGTGTGTGTGTGTGGGCTTGGTATTGATTTCCCTGCAGCGAGTGAGTGTATTAATCGCTGGTGATTGACTCGTCACTGACTCGTGTCTCTGTCTCGTCACGTTCCAGCAGCACCAGGAGCAGCACCAGGAGCAGCAGCAGGAGCAGAAGGAGCAGCAGAAGGAGCAGCTTCCACAGGTACGCTGCTGCTTCATGTTTCATCCACCACACTCACACTGGATTCATTTACTGCAGGAGACAGATTACATTGTAAAAAAATCACATTAAATCACATTTGAATCATGTTTAAACAAGACAGAGCACATTTTAACGATCTGTTGATTACGTTCACTGGAATGAAGCGTCTGTCGTCTGTCACCCAGTGTGATGCATTACTGTCCATCTCCATCTCATTTCATTTTCATGTGAACTCAAGTGTTTTTCTTTTTTAAACCAACCTCCATTAATCACTGTTCATGCGTCGTGCACCTTCTACAGATCTACGGTCGATTAAAGTGCTTGTCTTTTCCTTATGGACGCCACTTCTTTATTCTTTTGTTTCAATGGGGAGACGACAAACGAGTTCTGTGAGTGTCATCATTAATCTGCTTTTCAAAATGAAAATAGCGAGGCCCGTTGCTGGCGTCCAGCGTGAGGTCGAGTTTGCGGGCGACGGGCCAATGCTTGCTGAGGAGGGCGTTGACTTCCTGGGAGCTGCCTGCTCCGAGGACGCAGGAAACAAGATGGCGGGAGAGTGTGGGAAGAGGCTGAGCGACTCCTCGTGGGCCTCTGAAGACCTCAGCTGCAGGTCAGAGGTCAGACGGGAGGCGGAGGCCGGCAGCGGGAGCCCCGAGCGAACCGGAGCGGCTGACTCCCACAGGGCGATCAGCCTGGACGCCTCCGAGTGTCTGGCGGAGATGAGCGACCTCTCGTCTTTAGTCAGGAGCACGGCTCTGGAAGACCTCACGTCCATCGGGGACAGACGCTTGATTCAAGGAGAGGAAGTCGTCCCTGAGCAAGTTAACGATGGACAGACGGCTGAAGACGCAGCTTCAAAGTCCTGCAGTGACTCCGGAACCACAGACATCGCTCCAGAAACTCCACACACCCCCGAAACCCAGCGTCTCTCACAATCTGCCTTCGATCCTCATTCAGAAGATCTTCACCCAGCGAACAGCGGCAGGGACGGTAGCCCTCTAACCGAAACGCCGCCTGACCATGCGGCTGAAAACACGGCCTGCGATTCGAGGCCTGACATTTCTAACGGCTCGGAGCCGAGCAGCGGTGGGGCTCGTACCCCCGGTGCCGCCGAGCTGCCGAGAACACCCCCCCAAAGCTCGCCAGCCAGAAAGTCTATGGTGCCGGTCGCCATTTTCAAAGGTCTGTTTGCTCTGATGTTCACCAGAACGAGTCCTCCTCAGTTCAGCCCTCCCACTTGTTTGATTTACAGCAGCTTCTACCGTCTGTTATGCAGCACTCTCCCTCTGAATCCTTTCTCAGGACGGCAACTCTGACCCGAGTCCCCCCCCCCCCCCCCACTTTAGCTTTTGGTTTGGTCTCTCCATCTCTGCTCACTCTGCTCGTCATGCAGCCCCAAAGGCCACTTTGTTGATTTCACGTGTGTCACGTTGCATGTTGCATATCCCACTTCACCAATCTCACTTCATTTTTATTTTGCCATTTGAATGGAAATAGACACTTTGGAAGTAGAAGATGTTACATTTAAAAAAAATAATAATAATGCTTCTCTCTTTTTTGCAGCTCAAGCAAAGATGGATAACGGCGCCGCAGAGAAGGTACGAGACTCTGTCGTCACTTGTTTTATCACATTTCATTTAAAGGATCGTTCTCATTTATTAAAACTCGGGTCTAATTTCTGTGGTTTTGTTATTTTCAAACATTTTCAAGAAAAATAAAAAAGAGAAAGTCGACTCTACTCATTGGCTACAGCCAGCAGCTGGTTAGCTTAGCTTAGCATTAAGACAGGAAACAGGGAGCAGCGTTGCCTGATGGGAAATGTTAACCTGTCGTACCAGAAGCTGAAAAAGATCATATTTTCAGGAAACACGCTCGAGATTCCGAAGCGATTTAGTTACAGAAACAATGCTTTTCTAGGCACTAGGCTCTTATTTTGAAACATGACACAGGAAGGACGTCACGTGAGAAGAGATGTATACATTTCAGTCTTTATGCTAACACACATACGGACAAACTTCTCTATTTCAAAATGTTCAACTATTCCTTTCGGTAAGAGCTCTTTGTCTCTTCTCCATCAGGCTGTTTCAAATCAAAGCTTTTATTTTGGCGAGTACAGTGTGACTGGGGCATAAAGTTACAGAAATAAGACCAAACTTTGAATAAAGCAGAACGATCCTTTAACACTTCATCCTTTAGGCTGTTTCATTCATTTCCATCATTTCCATTTGTTGAATCATTCGTCTGTTTCATGGTCTCTGTCATTAGAACTTTTGTTTTTCATTGTCATTTTTCCTCCTCATGAAAAAGACTCAAACTGCCACCTCACCACCGTCCGCCCTTTCACGACCGTCCGTAGTCGCCAAGGGCAACAAAACACAAGCGCCCCCCCGCAACGGCCACAGCTCCATCCCCGTTAAAGCCAGCAGCCCAGGGCCCGGGCAGCCCGGAGTAAGTACCGGTCTGAACGCAGCGTAGACTTTAGACCTGAGCTGCGTCTAGCTTTTATTTTTGAAAAGGTGTGTCTGAGCCTAGATGAGTGAATCCTGTTCAGAAGCTTGAACGGATTCAAACCACCACTGATTTATTTTTCTCTTCACTAACCAAACTGTCTCCATTCGTCACTCATCCCAGTTTGACTCGTTGGCACGAACACGTAAGAGAAGGATTTATGATAAAAAATAACTAAATGACTGTTTTGCTGTTTGTGATTTCCAGACTGGTGCAAAGTTTCAATCCCCAGGACCCAAGATTTCTGTGAGAATTGCTGCTCAACCAGGTGCGGACGGAGGATTTTATATTCTAACGTGAATTCTTTTCATTTTGATTCATATTCATTTCTACGGAGTAAGATTTAAAGATTTACTTATGATGTGTCATATTTTTTGTGATGCAGCTAGTGCCAAGAAACCTCCCACTCCAAAAAATGAAAAAGGTAAAACTAAAAAAGCCGAAATAGAGATTAGAGATTCCGCCTGGCCCCACGACCACAGTCTGGTCGAACCCGGATCAAACTTGGTCTGCTTCTAGCCACGATAGCACCTGGTTCATTTCTATTGTTATGATTTATTGGTATTTCTTTATTATTTTTCTTTCTTCCATGACGGTCGACTTGTTCACAACCTTTGACCCGTTGCTTGTAGATGCCGTGAGTGGACACAGCAGCCCTGGAACTCCCAAGTCCCCGTCGGGCAAAGCACCTCCTGCCAAGTCGGCGGCCGAGGCCAACAAGGTGAAGAAGGTCGCGGTGGTGCGCTCAACGCCCAAATCCCCGGGCTCCCTGAAGAGCCGCCCGCCGGCTCCTCTGGCCGCCGCCGCGCCGATTCCAGACCTGAAGAACATCAGGTCCAAGGTCGGCTCCACAGACAACATCAAGCACCAGCCTGGGGGGGGAAAGGTAAACTGACTCCACGAGTTACAACCACTTGAGCAAACTACTTTGTTTTATTTTGAAGGAGAAGTCGCTCTGGTGGATTTAAACGTCACCGGACAGATCCGGAGCTCCGGGGGTTTTTCCAGAGCAGAAGCTGTGTGAACACTCATTCCAGAAAAACCCTTGTGCACAGTACCTAGGGTTAGCTTAGCTTAGCATAAAGACAGGAAACAAGGTTAAACAGCTGACCTGGCCCTGCCCATCCATCAATCCATTTCCTCCCGCGTATTCAAGATCCTCCTGGGGGATCCCGAGGCCTCATGGGATATGTAGTCTCTCCTGTCCTATCTGGGTCAGAAGCACATAACTGCCTGTGAAACCACCAGTTTAGAATTATTATTTATTATACGATAAATTGATCTGGAATATTCCAGTAGAGTCACGTGTTTCCCCCTCAGGCCTCGTATCAGGTCTGTTGAGGCTGAATCAGATCAACGCGTGTGATATAACAAACATGTGAAGTCTTCATCCCTTTAACATCCTAGTTCCTCCTCTGGGGCTGAACCCACCCCCCCCCCCCCCCCCCCCCCCCCTCCTGTCAAAGCTCTCACTCTCATTTCTAAAGAACTTCATGTCTCCTCTTGCACTCGGCAGGTTCAGATCCTGGATAAGAAGCTGGAATTAGGTGACGTCCAGGCTCGCTGCGGCTCTAAAGACAACCTGAAGCACACGCCCGGAGGAGGCAAGGTGAGGGACATCTGGACGAGTTCGACTTTCACTGTTAAAATGACTGAAGTGATACAGACACAAACACGGAGAGGGGTCACAGTGCTGGGGTCAACGTGAGGAGCAGCTAATTAAATCAGAGGAAGATTATTCATTCTAAGAGTCAAATGAAAATATGTCGAACTAAATCAGTTTTCAATTCAACTTTATAAAACTCAATGTTTTCACTTTATTCTAAAAATCTCCCTCTTCTCATATTTATCATTCGTGACCCAAACACTTTCATTAATATATAAAGAGCAGCTGAGTTGTCTGAGCTGCGATCATCATCCTCCTGCTGTTATCTTTCTCACGTTAACATTTGGCTGACTTGTATTTTACACTCGTCACAGTTTGACTTCACCCTTCAGCCTCTCAGGGTTTCAAACCGTCTCTTCCCCTCGACTCCGCACTTTTCCAGGTTCAAGTCAGAAGGTGGATTAAAGTGATGTCCAGTCTGTAGTTTGAGTATCTCTGCAGTTATGATCATCAGAACTGAACCTCTCAGAGAAACAGGAATAATCTATAATCCATAATAATTAAAATATAGGAAAATATTGAAAAACATCCTCACGATGTAAATACAGTGAGAAGTTCTTCCTTCTACTGCATTTCATGGAAATTGGTCCAGTTGTTTTTGTCTAATCTGAAAACTTCTCCTCCTCTGTGGATTATACTGATTTTAAAAACCTTCAGCGATGTTTGTGTCTAGAATCTGATTTGAATTCACTGCTCAGTTTGAAAACCTCTGAGATACTTGACCTGAAGGAGACGAATGATAATGAGTTCCACATATGCACCCGGAGGTGTTAATTTTAGTGACTCCCCCCCCCCGAGCCTCCGACTCTTCAGATCTAATGTCCTCTCAGCACTGGTCCTCACCCGCAGCTCTGCTGCTGTTGCTTCCTCCAGGATAACCACCTTTTTTCCACATATCGACTTTCCAGGTACAAATTCTTGAAAAGAAGTTGGACTTAAGCAATGTGCAGTCCCGGTGCGGCTCCAAAGATAATATAAAACATGTGGCCGGTGGAGGAAATGTGAGTAGAGAAATGAGGGAGTGTCTGCAGCTGTGCAGCTTCTTCTTCTGAATGCATCTCCTCAGAGGAGCAGGATGTGCACGAAACCTCCTGTGTGTGTTCAACCCCGACTCTCTAACACGTCCTAACAGTTCTATCATCACACTTATGAACAGGCATGAGCATTTCTCACTGACCACTCCAGAGCCGTAGATCTACTCCACTAACTTCTCCACCTCGAGAGTTTGACCAGTGGCCGTGAGTGGGACAGTTTGTCAGCGAACCCGGTGTCGTGCTCACAAAGCTTCTTCAGTCACAGCTGATTATGTAATGCTCATGCTCTGGTGTAAGCCTGATGACTCAGTGAGTCTGTGCTCGTCGGTCTGACTGTGATCAGTGTCAAGTTGAAACCACCTGAACCACCTGAACCACCTGAACCCGCCCCTGAGCCCACGTGCATGAATCCTTCGTGTTTTACTCCAACTGATCCTTAAATATAATCATCTTCATTCCCTGATGGTACAAAGTGAATTGTCCGATCAACGTGTGTGAGAGTTTCTCCTCTCGGCAACAAAGAGTCTCTGTCCGAGGCCTCTCCAACAAACCGCCTGTTGTTGTTGACCTCAGCAGAGACGCCACCGAGCTTTGTGTTGGAGACGAGCGTCGATGACAGGACGGCTGAGATGACGTCAGTTCAGACGAGCACCGAGAAGCACGGCTGAGCAATCTGCCTTTTTATCTGCGATCAGTCAAAGTGTAGAATACGTTCAAACAAACTTTTCAACATAATTGTTTAATTACTGATGTGTCAGAAAAGGATGCAACACTCATAGATCTTAGTTTTAGTACTAAACTGTAATATATCTAATCCAGTTTCACGTCTGTTCTCCCTCTTGGACGACACCTGCATTCTGTGTAGTCTCGAGGACACTAACAGGATCAGCTCGTGTGCACTTGCATGTAAACTGAGTATAAATTGATCTTTGTAGTTTCAATTGAATTCAGTGTTTCTCTGCTGTGTCTCGTTTTTTCTCCACAGGTTCAAATTGTGCACAAAAAGATTGACCTGAGCACCGTTCAGTCGAAATGTGGATCGAAAGACAACATCCGTCACAAACCAGGTGAACACGTCGACTCTGAGATGAAGTTATTGATTTGATATTGAAAGAAATCTTTTATTTGACTGGTCGGTGGAGGTTGTGATTCCAGGTAATGTTGTTTGATGTGTTCAACCTTTATCTCTTTCCTCAGGCGGTGGAAATGTGGAGATCAAAAACGAGAAGGTGGACTTCAGAGGTCAGTCCAAGGTCGGTTCTCTTGGAAACATCGGCCACGTCCCCGGAGGAGGACAGAAAAGGGTAAAAACACCTGCAACAGGAGATTCACGACACGTTTCTCTTCTTCGTGTTGTTCTGTCAGTTCTGCCGAAGCTTCATCTGCAAACCTGGAGAATTGACTCTTTACAAACACAGATCTCCAGACGAACCTGAGAGCAGCACAGGACTCAGAGAGGAAACTGTGTCTGTGTCTTCTTCCGGTTTTTCTAGAGGGTGAAACTGAGTCAGCAACAAGTTTCACACTTCAACAGAAACACAGGTCGACTCAGCAGAACCACAAACAACAACTTCCTATTTCAACAGTGTCCGAAAACATGTTATTTCTATATAGTTGATTTTCTCGTTAAAATCTTTAAATACCTTTTTTAGTTTTTTTCCCTGGGTGTCGCCTCTCAGGCTCCGTCTCCCTGGTGGAGGTGGTTGGAGGAAGCCTTCAGGCAACACTCAGGGCTCAGGGGCCCCGTCATGTTTAATGTTCTTCAGGAAAAAGACTCTGCACATAAATAAATCAATGATAAAATTTAAATTAGCCTGAATATGATCAGAATTTCTCAGTTAGATCCTGAAACATGAAATTCCTCTTCAAGGTTTTCACTCAGACAAAAGCAGCCAAACTCTATCTTTAAAGACCGAACCCTCCTTTCATTCATCTCTCATCCGTTCATCTTCACTTCCCTCCTTCTTTTCTTCAGACGCTTCTCGTCCACCAGCTGTTTTCTTTCAGTTCATCATAATTAATCAGTTATTATCATCATCTTCATCTTCATCTTCTGTTCCTGCATCAGTGTTTTTTTTTCATTTTGGTTTTCTCATACGTTTGATTTGTGTATTTTTGTTGCATGTTACTTGTCCATTTCCTGTGCGGGGGCGTGTCCTCTGTAGAGGGAGAAGGGGAAGGAAGCCGAGGGGAGCAGCTCAGACAGCCCCTCCCTCCCCTCCCCTGCTGTCACCCCCCCCCAGTCACCTCAGACCGTCCCCTCCAACACACCCACCCTGACGAACCCCCTCATAAAGATTGAGGACTCCTGTAAGTACTCGCTCGGCAGCCGTGTGCAGCTTCACGCACATCTGGACGTGTTCACATCGCAGGTTCTGGTTCGCTTCGTTTACCGATCTTTGACGCTTTTATCACCGAAAAATCCAGAAAACAATTAGGTGCATTTACAGTTTATATAAAAAAAAGGGAAATCCTCAAACTCATCACAAAATATATATTATAATTTAATGCGTTTTTTAGATTTAGTAAAGATTCGGTTTAAGGTTTTATCGCCTAAAAACTCACGGCACAATATAACTTCATGCTTTAATATAAACTGTAAACTTATGGTTTATATTTAAAAAGGTAAATCCTAGAAATCTTTAAGAATATATATTGATATTTTATCTCATGGGGTTAAATGTGTAATTTCATTCAAACAGCGTGTGACAGCTTTGATACTTGGCCGAAAGTATGTGGACATCCAATAGGCAGACGGAGGTGAAAACATAACCTTCTCAGTGGAGGGAATACGAATAAAACTCAATTAAAAGTACAATTAGTAGAAATAATAAAAATTTAAAATGGGATATAAACAGACGTACTCATGAGTGTCCACATATTTTTGATCGTATGTATTTTGGCTGCAGAATCAGTATCGTGATCACAGAGCATCATCCAGCAAACCGGTGAACGCTCGTGTTCCGCCGTCGTTGCTCGCCGTCTGTCTCGTCCTCCATGTTTGACCTTGTGATGTCACTTTGCAGATTGAAAGCCACAAACTGAGCTTCCGCGAGCAGGCCAGGGCCCGCACCGACCACGGCGCCGAGATCGTCTCCTTGGAAGACTCCCCCCACCAGCTCAGCACCGTGTCCTCCTCCGGCAGCCTCAACATGGCCGACTCCCCGCAGCTCTCCACGCTGGCTGACCAGGTGTCCGCCTCCCTGGCCAAACAGGGCTTGTGAATGCACCCGGCTGCCCCCCCCCCCTCCCCGCCCTCTCTCCTCCGCCACCTCAGAAACACGACCACGTAGACGAGTTGTGATGCCTTCCTCGTTGTTTTCACAGGACTTTTTTAGCTCCCATCACTGTTTATCCCTCACTAACCTTTAAAACAGCTCTCGGGCCGTAACTAGTAGAGTAATCAAGAAAAAAAATGGAGCGTAGGCCAAAATGTCTTTGATTTCTCTCTGTGGTCTTAGATCTCTATTATTTCCACCTTTTCTAGTCGTCCCTTTAAGAGTTAAAGCAACCCAGCAGAGCTCCTCGTGAATCTGATGAATTCTCTTATCTTCACATATCCTGGTGAATCTGGTTCAACACTGTAAACCCTTCAGAAAGTTGTTTTTAATGTCCCCTGAGGTTTTTTTTATTTTATTTTCTTAAGTGATTAGTAAAACCAAGAATAGCGACAAGGAAATCGGAGGGAAATGCCGACTGTTGGGGTTCAGTGTGCGCTACAGCAGAAGGAACAGTTACAGGGTATAGGTGACGGGCGCGTGAGGATAAAAACGTTAAAAGATAAGTAGCAAAAATTGTCTCGTCAACGCAGAATTAAAAAAGCTTTCAGGCCTCACTGCGTCTTTGCTTCGTCCCGACGTGTTCTGCACCTCGAGGTGCTGTAGGTGACGTGACCTGGATCTAAAACAAGAAAAGAAAAAAAAAACAGAACAGCTAGAGTAGAAACTTCGGTTTGTGTGGGGCACAGTTTTATAATCGTACTCTGTGGATATATGACATGTATTTGATATGAAGAAACATTTGTATTGTGCCTGCTACTGTCAGTGTTTGTTTTTTTTTTTGTTACTGCTCTGTTGTAAATGCGCTAAAGCTCGACGTACAAGAAGGGAAAGTAAACGTAAAGCAGTAAAAGTGTAACGTTCGTGGCCAAAGTCTCCAGAAACAGCTAGCTACGTTCAACGTAGTTAAGTCTTAAAACAAGCCACTTATGAGCTAATGCTAAATGCTACAACTATTTAGGTTTCAAACAGTGTTGAAGAATCAAAAAGGCTTTTGATAACATTAGCTACCACAAGCTAGCCATCATACCAGGCCAGTGCTTATTTTCACAAATTTACTTAACTTACTTTTTCCTCGAGCTAAAACATTAGCACTAATGTAGAATAATTATAAAGTAATTAGCAAACATTACTCACATTAGCCTTAGAAGTTAGCAGTCATACCAGACCAGTGCTAATTTGGGCAAAGGTGCATTTTGATGCTTAATGCTAAGACTTAGCACTTAGCTAAAACATTAGCATGAATATGGATGAATCATAAAGTAATTTCATAACATTAGCGAACATTAGCATTCATAATCTAACAGTGTTACCACGCCAGTGCTGGCAACTTAGCTTACTTCTCTAAATGCTAATACAACTTAGCATTTAGCTAGAATATCAGCACAAATCAGGCATGTGATAACGTGAGCTAACATTAGCTACCATAAGCTAGCGGTCATCCCAGACCAGTGGTGCTAATTTGAGCGGAGTAGCATTTTAATGGTGGATTTTGGCCGAGTTGAGGTGAGGGAATATGTTACTGCTTTTTTGTAAATGCGCTAAAAGTTTGATGTATGAAGAAGAAAATTAGTATTAAGGATTTGAGGTGTAACGTTCATGGACAAATTAGAGTTTATCATTGATGACAGTATTTAATCTGCTGTACGCACTCGCTGGTAGCTAGCTACGTTCAACGTGGCTAAGTCTTAAAGCAACGCCACGTTTCTTTTGCCAAGCAGAAGCCACTAATGAGATAATGTTCAATGCTGCTTCGTGGTTAGCTAAAAAAGTAGCATTAGTAAACATAAAGTAATTTGACAACATTAGCTAACATTAGCCTCCAGAGGCTAGCGCTCATACCAGCCCAGGGCTAATTTGAGCGAAGTTGCATTTTGAGCTCACAAATTCAACTTTTTAAGTTCTCGTCTCAAAAGTTACACACTCAAACTTTAAAGGTTTGAGAAGCTAGTGTTTTAAATCACGTAAGACGAAGATGTTGAAATGCGAACGGTTGTCGGGCCGAGAGGGTCGAGGTGAGATTAGCGCCGCTGACGGTGAGAAAGTCAGATACAGAAACGCAGGATTCATCAGGATGTGGCTCAGCTGGTTGTTTTCACCTTTGTTGCCGCGTTCCATTACCAACCCCCCCGAGTCGTGAGAGTTTGTACTGTTTATCAGCACTTCTATCGTTAAATTTGTCGTACACATAGTACCGTCCAATTACTGTCTGTAGACGTGTTTCTACGACGTTCGTATGCGTGAAATGCAGTGTAATGCGTTATTAAGATTTGGTTTCGATAACAATGGCTAACTGGCTACCGTCTATGAACTCGGGTTATTCGGGTGCGACGTCATTCCGAGCTCCGAGGTGTAATGGAACGTAGCATAAAGTTTGAGTTCCTGGCAAAGAAAACGAGACACGACGTGACCAAAAGTATGTGGACGCCTGGATTTTAAACCTGCTGGTGATTGTGAGCATCTCCGTTAAAAAACAAAGATAAGAGGAAACTCAACATGATTTGAAACCTGTTTTCTTCCCATGAGCCCTGAAAACGATCCAGC
Organism: Hippoglossus hippoglossus; assembly: GCF_009819705.1. Classification (NCBI taxonomy): domain Eukaryota; kingdom Metazoa; phylum Chordata; class Actinopteri; order Pleuronectiformes; family Pleuronectidae; genus Hippoglossus; species Hippoglossus hippoglossus. The sequence continues at coordinate 1,867,696 of NC_047169.1, read as the reverse complement.
GACCCCTAGTGGGGAGTCTGGGGGTTGCGCTGGAGTCTCAGTCCTGATGCTGGTCACCACTGGCCCAATATATTATACTCAGATTCTTTTAATTGCAACTAAAGAGGCCAAACCCCGAATCACAAGTACTGAAGTAGGTCGACAGGCGTGTCCACATATTTTTGGCCGCATCACGTATTTCACATAAAGGAAGATTAAGTTACTCTTCTGTTGAGGCTTTTATTTTGTAGTTTAACAACCAGCTGCAGATGATCTGTTTCCTCTTTTCTTCATTTGTCATCTCACATTCTCAGAAAACGTCCTCTTGAATTTCCCTCGTGACTTAATGAGTGAAACAACTTCTTGCATGCACCTCATGTAAGAGACGTCTGCTTGTTGCCTCCCTTCACAAAGTGGTCTCTTTGTATATCCTGTTTATATTTATGCTTCTGGATCTGGACGAATATGCTGACAACAAAAAAAAAAAAGAAGACAAAGTGTGTGAGGTGATCAAGTCCCACAATTTGCTCCCCCCTCTGTATGTGTAACATGTTGCCGACATAGATATAAAACTGTATTTTATCTCTATGGTTGCAAAGACGCTTCTTTAATTTAAAAAAAGGAACAGACATGAGATTTTAACATTATCTGCATGCTACAGTGAATTCACGGTTCCTTCTTCCATGGATCGACCACATTGGACTGGGTGCAGGGCAGACGTGAGGAGTCGAGCACCGAGCGCCTCCTCCTCTCGGCGCTGAGCCTTCGGGCCGGAGACGTTTCTGCAGTGAGGGGAACTCGTCGCCTCGTTTGGTTTCATTCTGACGCTGTACAGTTGTGGAAATGTGATTGTTCTCGTTACTGTGCATTTGATCAATAACTGGTTTATGATGATTCTTGTTGCTGTATATGTGTATTTGAAAATAAATGCTATGAAGTCACCGTCGTCGTGAGCGAGTGCAACACGAGCGCCCGAAATCACTCCCTCCCTCTGTCCGCCATCTTGAACTGTGTCCAATTCGTCAGACTTGAGTGCAGCTGTCGGAGGAAGTGATTTGAGGCAGTTTCGTCTCTGAAGGATTTGAGACCAGGACAACTGCTCCAAGTTAAACATAAATGTTTTAATGGTACTATTTACAAAAAAGAAAAAACAATTCTGCTTTTTGATTAGGTTAACTGCTGCAACAATCGAACAGGTACATCGACATCTTGCTTAACTACAAAAGAAAACAAACAAACAGTGATTGAATGGCTGTGGCATAAAAAGAGGTGTAAAATGAAACAACCATAGATTTTTTTTTTTGCATAGCAATAAGGGAGGGAGGGGGAGGACAAGGGGGGGGGGGGGAGGGGTGGTTGAATGGAGAAGAAAAATCCAACAGAGAATCTGGATCTGATCAATTGATGGTGAAACTATTCAACAGCAGAAAGTATTTTTCCCTTAAATTGAAGAACCTGAGCTCGGGGGGGGCGTTTAGCGAAGAGCTGCTACATTTGAAATGTTCGCAGGACGACAAACTGAACCAGGAGAGAGAAATCAAGGGTGGGTGGGTGGGGGGGTGTTTTATTTTAGGTCTTTTATTTTGCCACGTTTGGACTTTTGTAATACAGCAATGACCGAGAAGCTAAATCAACAGATGGTACAAATCCTCCCCTGCGATTGGTTCCTTTTTTTCTCCCGTTAGGTGGAAATCTGACTGTGCTCTTGTGATAAGACTAAACGTTAGCATGTTTTCCCAGCATGCAGCAGCGCTTTCTGTAAGGGCAAGTGCTCAAAAGAAAAAGAAAAACAACAAAAACAGACGGCCCGGTCCCGAGCGCCGCCGCCCTCGTTCACACCCAGCAGAGTAAAGAGCCTGCGGGCGAGGGGGGCGGGGCCAGGAGGGCGCTGGACACTCTCTACAGAGACCTCACAAAAGGAATGATTTTTTTAAAATTTATTTTACTTCTTCAAAATAAAACACAGAATGTGTCGTTACGCTGGAACAGACAGAAACAAATACAAATAAAAACATGTCAGGAATGGAAACGAACAAACCGACGAACAAAGAAAGCAAACCAACAGAAACGAGACTTGGCAGTTTGGAGAAGTGCTCTGGTGATTTCAGGCGACCTCTAGTGGGAGAAGAAGGGACCACATCTCAAATGTACCTGTTTATTTGGATGAGGGCGGCGGGAGGAGAATGGGAGGGGGGGGTATTTTTTCTTGTTTTGTTATTTGTCACTCCACTAAAAATGTACATGGGAATTACAAGCAAACTAGTCAATAGAAAACACCCTTTGGCCATATTTTGAGGAGTCCGCTACATAGTGCGCTACGAGTGTACACGCGACATATGAAACACCACTAAGCCCCCATGTACATTGTTTAGCCTACTACAGAAATCATTTTTATTACGTGTTTGTTTTATACTTTTTTACCTTTTTTTTATTTTTTACATTTAATCCTTTTTTTCCTGTGACAAAAACAAGTGTAGGGAAAAGGCTTCTATCTCCATAATGTTCACTAAAAACTGTGAAAGTATTAGACTGATGTTTGAATATCAAACAACAGGAACCCATTTAATATCTTACTCTGCGTTGAGGTTCTGCTTGTTAATGCCAGAGAGGAGCTGAGGGCGGGTGAGGGGAGGGGGTGTGGTGGTGGAGGGAGGGGCCGGGCGACCTCAGCCTGTCAGTCATTCATCGGTGGGCGGAGCCCTTGAGTTTGGGGCCGCCGTCGTCGTCGCAAGGCAGATCCATGTCGTCCGAGTCCAGACGTCCGTAGGCTGTTGCTCGGCAACCTGAGATGCTGCGCATTCTGGGCCTGATGTAGTCGCTCTCCGGCTCCGGCTCCAGCTCCGGGTCTTCTGGCATCGGGAAGCAGCGGCGCTCCCACGGCGGCACCGTCTGAAAACACCGCGAGACGTTGAACACGTTAAACATGAGATCATCACGAGTTAAGTGTTCATCAAACGTGTCCAATCACAAGATTTGTACGGAAACAGTTCTACACAAAAGCGGATTTTGGAACGCAGGACGTACCCGTTCTTCGAAGGTGAAGTCCGGCGTCGAGCAGCGCGTGTCCTCGCTGGACAGCAGGCGATGGGAGTCCCTGGAGCAGGGTGTGTGGGGGTTGGAGGTGGTGTCGGGGCTCGGCGGGCTCATGGGCGACGGCACGTGGCTGTAGTCGTGGAGCATCGGGCAGTGGCCCGGGTCGGGAGACGCGGGCTGGGGGGTGGGAGGGTTCGTGCCGCACAGCAACGGCGTGGTCCGACCGTCGACAGACTTGTACGACCTGTGGGACGGAGTACAGAAAGTTATGGTTTCGGGTTCTCTCATTAAAAACTGGTTTATCTTTGCAGGCGAGTGTTCAGGTGCCGACCTGCTGCCTCGCCTCTTAGCCGGAGCCAACGCCATCCAGGTCCAGCGAGTTCGCTCCTGGTCTTGATGCGGCTGGTGGAGCTGGACGAAAGCTGCGTCCGTCAGGTCCTCAACCTGCCGAGAGAAAACACCATCAGCACCTTCACACGGAGCTCAGCACACATTAATACTAACATCAGTTATTAATCAATATGAATGTATATAAATCATCATCTGGACGAGCAGCAAAGAACTGATGAATGAACAGATGGATTCACCAAATATAAAATGATAATTTTGGGGTTTTGATAAAATCTACTGCTGCTACTAAGAGCTAGAAAAAATATTTTAGACCATTTAGAAATGTATTAATATTTTTTATATTCCTTTTTGGAAAGATCTGCTTTGTCTTTTATAACAGTTACTTTAAAGCATCAGATTTTGGATCTGAATGGTTTTAGGTTTGACTTTATGACAGAAATATTTTTCTGACATTTTATAGATTAATTTAGAAAATCTGTTTTTAATCTTCTGAAGGATTTTCCAACCGCAGTTTACAAATCAGACCACCAGGTGTCGCTGTTCATTCACTGTCCTAGCACATGTTGATTAATACATTAGGAAGCAGCCGATTCTGTATCTTAACGATCAATCCCTCCCACACATTTTACACCCGACTGATGAACAGTAGAAAACACCGACCTCTCGCTCGTCCTCCTCTTCAGTTATTGGTTGGGAGAAGATGTCCACGCTTCGCCACCTACACCAGAAGATTAATAACTGTGAGGACACGGCTGCGACAACGTGATTTACAGAGGAGGAAATTAAGAGACTAAAAACAGACACCAGGGAGAAGCCGAGCTGCTGGGAGGGTTTGTTTTTTAAACCTCCTGCATGAGAGCGAACAGAACAAACATCCTGCTGGTCACACCTGCCGCTCCGACAGGGGGAGGAGTCTGTGTTTACCTGGGCGTGAGGATCTCTTTGTACTGCAGCTTCTCCACTCGGGTGGTGGCGGCCACAGACATGGGGATCACGATGTTGTTGATGTCGAAGGAGCTCTCACCTCGCCTCCTCTTGATCGGCTGCTGCTGGGGGGGGGGGGCAGGAGGACAATTACATACATACTAAACTATATATATAGTATATATATATATATATATAACAGGTTCACAACCAACACGTGTAATAAAACCGCAGAACAACACAGGAGCTATGACCTCAGACGCGCCTGCAAGAGCAAGCAAACACGAGTGACTCATATTTGAGGAATGTAGCTTCACAATGGATGACGTTAAAACAGGAGAAGCTGAGTCTTATTAAACTGTTTTCATCTGAGTTTGTGTCAAAATATGAAGGTTTGCATGTGTAAAAGTTAAAGTCCCATCATGACTTCACTTCAAAACACACGTGAACAATAAGGCTTCTCTCAGAGAGTCAACAAATCATCTAACTCATCCCTCAGTCGACCGAGGGTCTCCCAGCGTCGACAGCTAGAAACAAGCGCAATTTATAGATTCTACAACCTTAACTCTCAAATATGAAACAGCTTAATTCATGAGCACTTCCAGGCTTTGACCACGAGAGCTCGTCGTTCTCAAGGTACTCGTCACTACACTTGCATTTCCCCACGTTCATAAACTAACCAGCAGCTGGTTAGACTCATCAACTTCTGCAGAAACATCCAAATGACGCAGCGCACACAGGAACTAATGATATAATAATTCTTCTGAGGTCCGGCTAAGCAGAGACATTTTTGTGGCCGACCTTTAACAGTGAAACAGTCTATCTAAGGTCTTATTTGTAAAATTGAATTAGTGAGTTAGTTTTTTTTGGGCAAGTCATTGTGCAGCGACTCCTGGAGACTGAAATGTGAAACCCTGGTTTTCATGCTGCTCTCTGTCGTGTAACAGTTCCTCTTGAGACGCAGCCTCATGCGAGTCTTAGAGAAAACTGGCTTTTGTCTGATGTCCTGTGTCAAAACAACGTAAGAGCCAACGTGTCGTAGGCATCAGGAGGATTTTAGTTTATGATATTATATTAATGTCTATGTCACTGCAGCTCTCGTCAGTGTCTGATGTTTTTGTATGTTGCTTTCAAACATAGACAACATTTCTTAGTCAGTTTGAGTCTCTGACTGTAAAACTCAGGGTTTTGAGCCAAAGCGTCAAAGAAACAGAACTTTTCATCTTAATCATAGTTTGATAACGACATGCTAACACTTCCTGTCCTGCCTGTAATCCAGGTGTCAGGAGATAACCTGGTCTTGTTAGCATTCGGCACAGAAAAGCTATGCTGCAGCTGTACTACGACATGAAGCCCAGTGTTTTCCTTACAGGTGTGCTCGGGACGCCCTGGCTGCTGACGCCCAGCGGCGTGGAGTTCTCTGAAGACGTGGACAGCTGGCGTGTCAGGGGGCTGTGAAGGGACGAGTGCATGTTGGCCAGAGTTGGGCAGGTGCTGCTTGAGTCCAAGAAGAGTTTCGGGGAGGCTGCAGGAGACGGAGAAGATTTAGACGAGTGTAGATTCAGGGAGATACATTTACTCATCTGATCTTAATCCATCTGAGGCAGACGTGTCAGGATTGTCATTTTTCATACCAGGGAACCTTCAGTTCCACATTAAACAAATGTCATGATAGATTCTTCTGTGTTTGAACTGGGCTTCATTCGTTAAACACTCACTGTCGGTTCTATCCAGCGAGGGCTCTCTTAATCTCTTGCGGCTGTAGTTCTTGTCGTAGGGCCCGAGGGGGTTGGAGATGGCCTGCAGCCGCTCAGTCTTGCACACGGCTTGGCCCTCGAGCCTGGCTGTGTTCAGCACTGCGCTGCTGCTGCTGCTGCCGCCGCTGCCGCCCACGCCGCTGTCCAGCGTCCTCGGCTTCTCAGCACGGTTCTTATAATGCCCCATTCCTGCAACGCCAGCAGCCACACACACATTTTCATGTTAGACGAGGAGTATTCATGGAGGTTTTAAACTCAAACGTTTCTAAATGAAATCTACGATGTGTCTGCAAAACAAAACATTGATCACATTAAATGCACAGATTGTTAAAATGATGCTTCACCACCAAAATGAAAACAAAGTGTTGTGACTAGTGAAGCATGTGGCTGCAGCAGCTCTGTCCGAGCGTTTAAAAATAGTTATATAAATAAAAATGACTGGAATCAAATAAACAGTTAAACTGTGACTGTGAAAAGAAAGAGAACAAACATTTTCGCATGATAAGATTTCTCAGTTTTATGGAGTCACACTTTGTCTTCATTCACAAGTCTTATTTATATATATAATGAAAACAGTTGAGGTCTCTGTGATGAAAGCTGCTCTTTTAGGAAGTGAAACTTCAGACACCGCAGCGATATCAGTGGAATCAGTCCCCGGTCGTGTCGGTACTTACTGACTGCCATGAGTGAGTTGGTGAACTTGTGCTTCTCTTTGGACGAGGAGAGCTTGTGTTTGAGGGAGAGCTTCTTCAGTGGTTTGCTCCGCTCCAGGGACTTTGTCTGCCACTGGCTCTTCATCACCTGCTGCAGACGGAGGCCTATACAAACATCTGAGGAAGAAATGAACACAGTCAACAAGACTCGACACACCATCAGCACAAATGTTTGTTTTAAAACTACAATGATCTCTGTGCAGACTCATAAATTATCTCTGTCTTGGTGTAATATCGGCTGATTTGTAATTAATTTCAGAAGATGACGACGTGCTGAAGACAAGTGAATCTCAGTGTTTTCCAGTGTTCAGTTCCCCCCCGAGAGCAAAGTAGCCTGAATGACAACTATTTCCTGGACTAGTACAAAACATGTCACATATTCACACGGTACAATCCAACAGGAAATAAACTGGTTTCAACAGTTTCCCTTTCAATTGTCTTAAAAGAAGTAAACATTAACGTTGCTCATGTAATTTACCACATTTCTGTGCACTCGATCCATTTCAGTTCCTCACGTCGAGTTCTGACTCAGACCCCTAACATCTGAAAGTCTGATCACAATAACAGCGCTTGTTAAATGCACACACTTGGCGAAAGTGGTTGCTCATCATGACCACAGCACAACTGCCGGTTATTCCTTCCACCACGTTTGAACTACACATAACCAACCTGAGCTGTTTGCTGCGCCTGTGTCTTGCTGCACCAACCATATCACCACGGTTACCACAGTAATGAGATCGAAATGGTACAGCTAACCGTGAAACCAGTAACAGTTTCCTCTTTAACCACTGGTAGTCGAGTTGTGACTGATAAGAATCTAATCAGGAAGTGAATTGGGGGGGGGGGGGGGCGAGTGCTCAATCTGTTCCAAACGTCTCTGTTTTTGCACAACCAGACTACAACATAGTCCCGGAGCGCCGCCGTGTTTCCAAACTTCTTTATTTCAGCCACTCCAAGTCTCTGGAGTAGTGTGGGGGGGGAGATGTGACCGCAGCAACAGTGGTGTGTCATAAAACTAAAAGATGGTAAAGTGCATCTAGCCTGAATCAGGAGGTTTCCTTGTCAGTAGATCAACATGAAATAACTATGACGGGCACAATTTAAAATCAGCCAAAGGCAAAGTACGATGTGGTATTAGGTCAAACACTCAACCGTTTTAAGGTTGTGAAATAAACCTCGTCTCAATTATCAGTCTTGAGACATGAATGTTCTGCCTTTTGGTCACACTCCTGAATAATCACAAAGAAATGTCGGCCTGTGTTATAACTGAAAATACAAAGAAAATATTCCAAAGCTCCAGGAAAACAAACAAAGAGGTTGTTATCACCGTTGTGTACACGAGCCTCGCTCTGAATTAATACACAATCCCCTTGACAAACAGAAAACACTGAAAATGTTCTCTTAGAACTTCCTGGAGAGGATTGTCTCCGCGGCCACTCCCTGTCCGTCTTCCCCTCTGGATGTGAAGGAGGAAATGACTCCGTAAACTGAGCAAGACTTTGAGCGAGGAGCCCGGCACTGACCGTCAGGAAAGGAGAGGATGGGGTGGACGCCAAGATCCAGCCTTGACAGGCGCTCCAGGGTGGGCAGCTCATACTGAGGGTCTTCTCTGGGGGTGGGCCAGCCACCACACATCACACAGCTGGAGTTAACGCGGCAGTTACACTGGATGCAGCTGCTTCTCGGGGCCTGCAGGGGCATCAGAGACGGGTTATAAACCATATCAGACCGAGCTGTCAATATTCACCGGTGTACTATTAAGTACAATGAAGAATATTTCTACTATTTAATGTATCACAGGAGTTAGTCGCCCCAGAAACCATTTCCCTGTTTGAAGCCACATGGCGACGGACCTGGATTATTCACAGATGGCTCCAATATTCTGTTGTTTGTCAGCAGGATTACACTAAAACGACTGAATGGAAAACTTGGAAGCATGTTGGGACGCGGGCCAAGAAAAATCTGTAGCTCCAGGAATTATTTTTAATGGCTTTTCTTTAACACTGCGTTATTTTGTGTGACGCTGTTTACAAACAAACATACAAACCAAGAAACAAACGGACGGGGATGAAGACTTAACTTCCCTGGGGGACGTAATTACAGACAAAAATATCACAAATCCAGCCTCAGTTTTGTCCCCAGACTATAAATTAACAGTCGTTCCTGCTGTAACGGTTTCTTGTGTTACTACTGACTCCGTGTTAATGTGGCAGAGAAAATCTGATTTTATTACTACACATGGCATAAGGCATTAGTGTTTTAAGGTCTGACATTAGCACTCAATAAAACTTGAAAGTCACAGAACTCCGCTGTAGTTGTGAAGGGAAAAACATCAGCTCATGTTTCTATTTTCTTCTACTAAAACTTGTGAGTCGTCACAAGGGCGATAACTCGTCCTTGTTGTGCGACTGTGGGGGGGGGGGATGCCCTACTTTTTCAGAAATAAGTCAGACATTTCTTGTTTATTCAGCTATGATGCAACAACTGAAGGAACTAATCAGTGAGCGCAGCCTAGAAACAACGTGGGCGAAGAAAAGTCCACTTCTTAAAAGTGCAACTAAGCATTCAACGGGTTCTCAATTTCACAATTAAACGCATAAAAAGAACAACTTCCTCTCAGTTTCTTAAAGGTGAAATCCCTGTGTGATTGAATACTGATGATTCTGCAACACAGAATTGTATCATAAGGCTCACGAGCCTCTGAACACAGACGGTGAACCTCACCTTGCCGTTGAGGTTGGGCACAGTGTTGGGCTGAATGAGCCGCCGTCGCCGACAGCTGACGAGTGGTCGTGTCCGTGCAGCCACACACGTGCTATCGTAGGCTGACGGCTGCTGGTGCTTGTTGTCCGCACTCTCCGACATCCTGACAACCGACAAAGAGAAAATAAGATCAACAAAATGTATCAGTGAATCCTGGAAATAAACATCGGTGAATATTTTTACCAGAACATCTAGTTTGGCATTAATATTTATTGATGAATAGGGCTGCAACAGACACCTTCTTTTGGTATTAATACATTTGGAGATTATTTTCTTGTTTAATCAATGAGTTATTTTGTTTAGTGTCAAAAATGTTCCCCCAAAGCCCATAATGACATCTTCACAATCCAAAAATAACCAATTAACATACAGTTTATATGAATCTTGACTTAAACTCCGCTACAGATGGATTAAAGGTAAAAAAAAAGGGCCTAAAATATGTTTTATTTTCAATAAGTCTCAGTCGCTTACTTTCTCTTTACTTATAACTTCCTGCAGCTCTGTAGAGTTCAGTTTATTTCATTTCATTCTTAAGTACATAGACGTTTGGTTCACCATCATCCCCCTCTGGGAACGTGGAATGAGGTTATCATCATTGTCAGCCGTCGTACCTGCTGAGGACGCCGTTGACTGGCTGTCCGTTCTGACCTTTCCACGGGCCGCCCTCTGCGTTGGAGATGTGGGCGGCCCCTGTGTGCTCCAGCCGCTCTGAACCAACGTCCTGCATCTACAGATAAGAAGAAGCCAGTGAGACTACACCTCGAGTTAACTGGCGCAGGGGCACAGGCTGAGCAGCAGCAGGATATTTAAGGAAACTACAGAACAGACGAAGTGAATCGAGGCAGTGCTGCGGCCTTGAATTATTCAGGTGAGGTTTGTGTCCTCGACACACCCGGAGCCTGGAAACCACTTCTGCAGTGTCATCACAGTGCAGAGCTCCGAGCTCCTGCTTCACGAGATTTTAAACAAATAAGCAGAACTTCACGATGTTAGTTATCTAAAGACTCGCCCTCACAATTTGGAGATCTCATTTCACTTCATCCACATTTCTATCCACAGCAGATCCACATGTCTCTATAGATTCATTCAGTTAAAGCATATCCTGCTTCAGCTAAAACACTAAATCATATTGTATTAAAAACTGAATCTGTGGCTCATCAGCACATAATCCACACGTAATCCACCAGGATCAGAGTCCACACCTGCAGCTGTTCTACATCGAGAGAGACTCCCTGTCGGAAATGATCTGAATATGAATGTTTATTCCACTAAAGCCGTTTGTCTGATTCATTGAGAACTGAGGGACACATGAAAAGAAACCATTTGACATTTCATTTCCATCAGATGCTTTGATTCACAAGAACAAACGGGTTGAATGTTTTGCTGAGGATCACGAGCCTGAATGAATAAAGTGAGCAGGACAATGAACGGATTACATTTACTTGAGAATACCTCCATCTGATAACTATCATTTACCTTTAACTTAATATTTCTCCACAAAATATGACCAGTTGTACATGAAAATAAATCCCTGTGTCAACCTTCAGTCTGCTTACCTGACTACTGACAGGCTCTGCTTTCACTTCTATCCCACCGGCAGGCACCGTGCTCGGGGAGACGCCTCCCAACTCTACTAAGCCCTGCGGAGTGGAGACCTGAGCGTTAGACTTCACATCGAATAAACCACACGTGTGAGGAGACGGTAAAGAGAAGAGAACGTCACAGCAGCTTCTTCTTCATCATGGAAACAACTTTAACAGCCAAATTAAAATCCAGTATTTAACAGAAACACAACCAGATCCTCACGAAAGCAACTGACTCGAACATGGCGACTGACCTTGCTGGCGCGGATCTGTCTGTAGATGTCGGTCTGCTGTCGGATGCGGTACTCCAGGTCCGAGATGTGGGCCTGGAGCCAGTTCCAGTGACTGATGATCGCAGCTCTCTCGACGGTGTAGCGGCTCTCTGCCCGCTTCCATCTAGGGGTCAAAGAGGGTGTGAGAGTGAGATTCTGGATGACAGGGTGCAATGAAACGCCTGAAGATTTAAATATATCACAGAGCTTTAAATATCACTCAGTCATCAGCAAAACTACCAAACTAAATCATTTGAGAGGTGAAATGCAGTTTTCAGCCTCTAAAATATGAAAACATTGATATGATTTATTTTTTTGCTGTTTTCTGACATTTTAAAGACTCAACGATTTAGTGAGAAAATAACCAGCAGTAGTGAAACAGTCCCAGTCGACACAAAATCAAATCATTTTCCTCAAACACACTTATCAGTCAGTTGTAAGTAGTGCACAGTCAAGAATAGTGAATGTCTGGTCTGTCATGAATCATCTATTTAAATAAAATACACTGAAAGAATCAAGTGAAGGACTCAGATCATGTAGAGCAGATAATCTACGGAGCCTCGGAGCATTTCCTCCGTCAGACTGCAGAGGTCAGTGAATCAGCGTTATACGAAGCTCCCAGCAATGGCAACTGCAGGCGCCCCATAAAAGCTCCCTCTTCAAAAACACCCAGAGAGATGGGGTCTTCATCACAAGTGAGGTTTAGAAATAAGAAAGGGGGACTTCCATTTCACGGACTCTATTCCATGTCACAGAGTGTACGCCAGCTGGGAGCAGAGTACTCCATTTTACCAGTATGACACACAGAATGGGCATTTCAAAGGCAGACATGAGAGGAAAATGTCTGCTCCTGCACCGCGCGGCAGCCGCCACAGAGGGCGCCATTTTGTCAAAATACGGGCTGCAGTGACCGTGGCTGAACAATGAAAATAATGACTCAGATGGCAGACAAAGATAGACCTTGCACTCTGAGTCTTTTCTCCTCCCCACACCCGTCTCTGTTTTCAATTTTCAAAGCTCCACCAGGATGGAGGAAGTTGACGGAGGCTGGTGCTCGGAGGGAGGGAGAAGGGAATGAAAGAGGGACGACCAGCACTGGGAAGCTCTGGCAGCCTGGAGAGGAACAGACGGGCTTTGAAAGCAATCTACAGGCCACAGGGTGGTGGAGGGGGGTGGGGCTGGGTCAGGAAACTGTGCAGCAGACACAGAGATAACCAATAATCCAACCAGGAATCCTGTCTTATTGTGGAGCTCAGTTACTGTTGCTGTGATGCAGACATCAGCCTCCAATCAGGGCAATGAAAGATGTCATGATTCCTTCTTGTACTCGGTTGCAACACTGAGGCATCTACGCCCGTTTCTCTGCAACACAGCATCAAGGACACTGCTGCAGAAACAGCTGCAGTGTTTCTGGGTAATAACATTTCATTTTTCTGTTGTACGGACTCAATCCTGTTACATTCACACACACAAACACACAGTTCTTACACTGTATGGTGAGCGTTCACTTAGACTGCAACACTCCTGAACACGCCCATAGCTGGTGCATCAGATCAATGCTCTGGCAATTCATTTGCATCAGAGTCCCTGCGGAGACTCTCCTCAAAACAACACTGGTGGCAGGAAGTGTGTCCCACCATCTAGTGCACAGATTACTGAGGGCAGTGATTCACCAAGCTGTGGACAAACAGATCTACGACGAGAGGACGGACCAGGTGACATGTCCCAGAGGGGAAAGTGGGAAATGATCAAGGAGATTGATATGTTTCATGTCAGGGACGACAGATTACACATTAGAGCCTGAACAGTGTGGATATTAATATTGTGGAGTAAAACATTTCTATTTCTGATATTACGGCTGCTATATATATATATATATAAATAGTGTTTCTCATTAATTATATAGACTGTGGTGGCCCGCCATACTCTAAATGTGTCCGACCAGTTTCATAATGAACCAGACAATGTTTTACACTTCTCATAATAACATAAGAGATTAATAACTTTGTGTTTTGCTCTGTTGCTGCATCGTATAGCTGTGATCAGTTCATGCTGGCTCATGCTATCGTAATTAAGTTGTTAGCGTCCACGCAGACAGTCGGACCTCATCGCTTCAGCAGCAGTTGTCATGGGAGAATTCCCCTTTGTGTAGCCGTCACTTGGAATCTGTTGTGTGTCACAGTGACCTTCATGCACAAGCACCCCCCTCTACCACCATAGAGTGAACTAATTCCGTATATACATTTTTAAAAATGTACAATGATTCTGAGAAGTCATAATCAGACCCACACGGCAAAGAAACGCAATTGAGGCTTGATATTTTACAGTTTAAAGCCAAATATGTGGAACTAAACCTAGGAAAATAGACATTTTATGTAAATATAAACGCATCTTTTCTGCATAGTTTATTCTGAGAATACAATTTTCATATCAGCAGACATAAATGCAAACTCTGTTATATCTGAAAGGCTCATATAGGCCAACTGATGAATTGGTCTGGCTCTAGTACAGATTGTCAAAACACCGAAGCAGGACAGCATCTCTGTATTGTTCTTGGAACAAAGAAAGAAAGACGCCGTCTGAAAAAGGTCAAACAAAGGAGACACCGAGATCTGATCATGAAAGGGTGGAAACCTGGAAAAGAAAATACAGGAGCTCCCTGGATCTTAACTCATGCGTTTTATCACTGAGTCTGACATGTTGGATAAATTAAACTAAACAAACTCAGCAGTTTAAGAGTCCAATTCCCACAAGAAGGAAACTGCTAGTGTTGTTCATAATGAGAGGGATGTAGAAGACTCAAAACAGACGTTCGAATAAACACAAACACACAGAGGCCATTACAAGTCCAATGACCTTAATCGTCACAGAGGAGGATGAGGAGGAGTCAGTCAGCAGCGTTGAGAAATCCCCCCCCCCTCACTCCCCCGACTCCAGGATCTCCGTTCTCCCCCTCCAACCAGGACATTAACCTCCCCCTCTCCTCCCACACACAAAGCACCAACGGCGACCACTACAGCCGCCCTGTTTTCTGGCTGTCAGCACATTCTCCATTGTGGCTCTTCTCTGGATGCGCCGCATGGTATGTTGCACGGTGCTCGCCACCCCCCTATACCATACTGGCCCTCGCAAAGCCAACTTGACTGCTCAGAAACCGACAGGCATCTGAGCCGAGAGCTCGCCGCTGAGTCAGGCGATACGTCCACACCTGATATCTGCTACAGATTTACCATGAACACAGGACACGTGACATTTAGAGAGCCTATATTTATATGTGGATACTGTCTCCTCCTCCTGTGTGTTTGTTTGTGACAGAGGGGGGTGTACTTCCTTTCTGGCAGGTGGAACCAGATTACCTTTCTATTTGTCTGACGCTTGTGAGAATCACTGTAATTACGCTGTACACTTCACAACATGTTACGCTAAACAAATTAATCTGCTGTGACATTTTATGTTCATTGTTCCATCACTCGGTACAATGAGCACCTGAGAATATACTCCAGTCTCCTGTACGAGAGTCTGACATAACGGAATATATTGTATCACTCACCCTCCACTACAGGGAACCTGGCGGCAGCATTATGTGCTCATGGGGTTTAGAAGCATCGGTTTTATCATAATATGAAACTTACAAGTAAACGGGATATTCCAAATCTGATTTTGGTATTCTGCAATGACGATCAAGCAATCATAAACCTAAATCAATATAAATCCAAAATTCCAAAATACATTTAATGTCCAATTGTGAATCAATTATAATTGTAAGAAAAAAGTATATATATGTGCATATATTGCTGATATACTGAAAATCACGTGCTCAGTTGTTTTCTTTGACACTTTTATGCAAAAAAATATGAACAGATCTGAGTTCTAGTTGGAACTGCAGATTTGACTTCCTTGTTTCTGCAGGTTTTTTTTGCAGATAAGCCACAACTATAACTATAACCGGATTTTAAAAACACCATATTTTGCTCAGATTACACATTAAGAGGGTATTGTTGGTCTCTAAACCTGACATGCTAGCTCTCGAATCCTTCCAGCCACAGTGGTTCAACACTGCACCCTCCAAACTATCCTCACAAACATAATAAAAAACTATATTTAATGAGGGCATTCAAGTTATGATCCAAGCTACATCATCAAAATGCAGAAATACAAGGCATTTATATACAGATCATATAAAATAGGCCATGTACTATTAAGAAAATGTTGCTATCACATTAGCATGAGTAAATACTCTTTTATAGTAGGAAAACATACTTGATCAAGACACTGTACAACGCAGCCATGTTGTTTAGGTGATAAAAATACTATCCTGTATTATACCCATGTTCATATTCTGAAACATGAGCTTCTCGCACAAAAAACAGCCAGAGGAACGTAACCAGAGGTAAAACAATACAAACCCAGTCAGTCATCATTCATGCTCAATAACAAGGGAAAAATCAAAGCATCGACTGTCATTTCAATATTTTTCCTCTCTCGAGTCCGGGATTTTTCAAACAAGATCTGAGAATTATTCACATAACAGTGAAATGCTGTAAAGGCTGAGGGCTTTATTCCTTCATGCCAGTACAGTTGGCTGGAGCTTCACAGGACAGCCGGTTAAACACATCTTTAACAGGAAGAAACTGCTCAGGAGCCGGGATCGTGAACGAGACAGGCCGACAGGGTGCGGGGCAGGAAAAACGAGAGAGGGCAAATTCAGCCGGAGAGCTGCAGCAGTCATTACATAAAAGAGGGGGGTTATGTAACGCCTGTGGGTTCGTGTTGAGGAACTTGGGCCGAGCTAAACACATCCAGATGTGTCAAACAGGACAGAAACCTATACACACACTCACATATATACACAGACAGAGCAATGAGGAGGGAAAAAACACAGCTAAGCTGCTCAGACTGCAGAGTAATGCTGAGCCATAAGCATGAAAGGAACGCTGTTGTCTCAGCCAACCTAGTTACCCTAGTTCACGAGCGGCAGGCAGACAGGCATTTTAACTGTCCTGTTGCATAAAGATCATACATGCAACATGTACTCGTGTGCTATCTGGAGTTATGTCATCCTGCAGACACAACGCCAGCCAACCTGGACTCACTTTGACGCCAGTCAGGACGACAACATTTCAGATATTTTCACCGTTTTTGTCTCAGAGCCATTATGTAAGATCTGAGATTTCCCGATGAGCATTATTGTTGCCTCAGAAACGGTGCCCACTCTCTTCTCAGCACGGAACAACCCGTGCTCTATGCAACATGCCTAAACAACAGACTGCGCGTGAACGTCCAGCTCCAGTGCATCTGTTGTTTCAAGCCATTTACATTCACGTTTGTTTCTCTGAAGGCAGCAGTTCCCACACCTTGGTAGAGGCCAGCATGGACGTCACATTCACAGACAGGCACACAAAGGCCCTGCAGCATAAGCAGAGCAACAGATGTTGGCTGGCCCCCAATCCTCTAAGATACGGGAAACCACGTCTACTCTATAGACAGGGATGACAGGATTAGTAGCAAGCGAAGCACTGCATCCAAACAAGCAGCTCAAATAGGTTATTTTCCACATGGCTGTCAATGCAGCTGACGTTAAATAATTGAGGTGCGGCCGCCTGAAGAAGACATTACATTGTCTGTAGTGTTTACTGGTGAGGTGCTGTAAAGCCATTAATTGCCAACTGTCGGTTGTGATAATGTGACATTATGGTTATTTGCACATACATACATTTCTACAGGTACCAACAAGATCTTTTAAACCATAATGAATTAGAGTTAAGACCTACGTCAAGTACGACGGATATCAAAGAATATCCGAGTCCCAGAACTACTTACACTCCCCTATAATAGAGAATAAGGTGAAGTAGTAGTTATAGAATAAACCCTGAAACGCCACGTTATTCCACAAACTACAGAGACAGCAGGTATCCAGTCTTTCCCACAGACAAGCAGAGTGTATATAGATCAATTCTGACCAATGTTTGGACCCCACTGGTCTTATGTGTAGATTTATGACAGTGTGTTAATGTCTGTATTGTTGAGACAGAACTACAACACACAGAGACATTGAAAACTATGCATTAAACATTCTCTTATAAACAAAAGACCTTTTAAGGTGCGACTGAAATCAGTGTTAACATAATTAAGACCTACCTCAACACATTTAGGACCTAGTGCGTAACAGTTTAACGTATTTTATACATTCTAAGGCCGTCTATTAACTAAGAACCCTGCACACACCCTAACATGTTGCAAGTGTTCTCCTCTGTAGGGTTGGGAACTGAAAACCAGTTCTCAACTTGTTGAGGGACGGATGAGTGTGCACTGTGCATCTGACGGCTGCATACGAAACATTACGGATGTAGTTATATATTTCTAATGCTGTGTGCAGTGAGTCATTAGACATCTGCAAACAAAACCTATCAAAGGGCGCTTTTGTTACAGTGAAAGAAAAACTCCAAAACGTGCTTTTAAAAGAACTTAATTTGCTCTCCACGTTTGTTTATATATGCTTTAAGTTCGTAGTTTCGCTGTATATCCAGCTCATTCTTATAAAACGTGATTGGACTGGCTGTTAAAGTGTTCTCAGGTCTGGGATATTTTTATGGGTGGAAAAAGGACACCGAGCAAATTGTCTGCAGGGAAGGCAACATCTCAACATGCTACAACTGATTTTATAAAACTGATTAATCTGTGGTTCTTCCCCTGATCTATTTTCAAATGAATTATAATCTTACTGACACGTTTATATGGTGTTATAGACGAGGAACACTTAGGGTCAGCTATATGCACAGCAGGAAGCCAAAATTAGCTGCTGAGCAGAAATCATCATGAAGTACATCAGTAATTCATTTAACCACACACCATTTACTAACAGATGCAGGATGAAATAAGAATTTTACTCTGAAAATAAAACAGCTAATGAACATGATAGCAATGCTGAAGTCAAAGGACGAACATTAGCTTCACCTTTGTCCATAAACTCATGGAAATCTATTTTTAAACCTTGCAGTGAGGTTTGTAGGAAGCTGCAGTTGCTTTCTGAAATGCATACGATGGTTGAACGATTGAAAGTTCTCAGGGTAAAGTATCATGTTTGATATAACTAAGAAACTTCCACGCAGAGAGAAGCAGACGAGGAAATTAGTTGGAAAACTAGGAGATTTAAAATGTTAGACAATGCTTGTGAGGCAGCAGTAACCGATGAGCGGGTGAGGAATCAAGTTACCATTGTATTGAGCTGCCCAACCCTGCTGTAAAATCAGAATATTACGTCAGTGTCTTTCAGATGCTTTCTGTAAACTAGGCACTGCAGCATGAAGAATTGTGATTGGTCTACTTCTCCTCAGCAACCAACCAGAGCCATTGGATTTTCATCAGAATGTAAATATACTGAGACAATGTGAACAATGACCGTGTGTAGAACGGGTTAAAAACACAGGGAACTATAAATAAATCATCTATTCACAGACACCTTGAAGACCTTCGATTAATGCAGCATTTAACCTCATTTTCCTTAGTCTGGCATTTATAGTTTAGACGTCATTATCTGGTGTTCATTTAAAAAAAGCTCACAATATAAACCCTTCATCTCAGCCACATTCATAATGACAAACATACCAATGTGTTTTTAACATCACAATGATATTTTATAACTGTATTGCTGATGTCATGAGAATCATAACCTTAATGTAAGTGACCATCTGCCAAATCTCAGTAACCACTACAAATACATACTCAATTGACACCATAGTATTTCAAGTATATATAGTAACTGTAGAAAGTACCTACAACTTTGAAAGGGTTTTATTCACAAAGCTCTTCTAGATGTTTCCCTTTCATTTTGATTATACTATTCATCTTAATATAATAAAGAGCAGGGATGCACTTTTCATGTAATATCATTGACCACTGACTTCAACTGATTCCATAATATATATATATCATATATTAAAATCAAATGTTACGTTATTCAAATAGTCATAATTAGGTTATCAAAAGGTATTTATTTCTTTTATGTGTAATTTTATGACTAAAAAAATCCATAAAACCAGTGTCCAACATAACGGATGACCAGTAAGAGTTTATGCAGCGCAAGTTGATTAACCGTCACTGAAGTATTCAATCAAGTTGCAGCTTAAGAGAAGACGGACGCTCTTCTCTAAGAACTGAGTGGACACGAGGTCCTGATTCTTCACTGATGTGAAGTTAGATTAAAGTTCACACCTCCTGTAAACCTGCTCATTACAGCACGACTGGATTTTAAAATGTAAACAGCGTCAGAAGTTACCCAAAACACGCTTATTGAAGGTGCCACCAGTCGTCTCATGTAGCAGTCTAATGTTAGCCCTATTATGAAACACTTAGCTAGCCTCAGCTGCAGCTACAATCACTTCCGAGGCCTTGGTGTCCAGTTCGAATGTTAATATAAAAATCTAAAAATACTGACATAATATACACTCGTCCTTCCTCCCCACAGCCATTGTTGCCGTTTTATTTGAGATTTATTTTCAGCAAGTAAACACATCTCCAAATGTTAGCTCCACACAGAAAGGGCTCCTTATACATGTTATCATCAGGGGCTCCAATGTGTTGGTGGCCAGCTCAGACTTTTCTGTTTCAGCTGCTGCATTGAGCCAAAACTAACACTAGTTAACTGTCTTAATGTTGAGATACCGAATAAGTCACGGTGCCTCATAGTATTGAGATTAATTCAAACATGGACGGCAGTCTAAACAAACCATGTGACTTCCATGGGCTGTGAGTGACAGACGCTGGAGATGTCACTTCCTGAACACACGGTTTAGGGAGGGGTGCATGGAAGGGTGTGTTTATTTTCCAGCCTTTGAAGACAGCCTCACTAGTCAAGGTGTTTGCATCACACAAGGAAAGAAAAAAACAATGTCATCCCTGGTCATAATGTCTAAGGGCCTCTATAAATATTGAATTACTTAATTATGGAAAATATGTTTTGACATTACTTTCATGTGAAGATTTACCCGTTTATGACAGGGAATATATAACAGGGAAGAATTACACAAGGGAATTCAAAAGCATCATAAAATGACTAACTGTGTACTTCAAGCTATGGTGCAGTATAATGACCAGCTGCCAGGGCAGATTGTAGTTTCTATAAGGAATACGATTTCCTTTCTGGGTTAACAAACTTCCTTCCGATACTTCCTGCAGTATGTATTCACGTCTATATCTTAACATTATATATAACAGCTGGGTTGTAACTGACCACAAAGCACTAAGCGGTTTATTGTTTTGTTACTTATTTTTCAAAGTAGACAATATTCAGGTTTTTACATAAGATCTGAAATTATAAGCAAAACAGAAATTTACTGATAAAAATAATCTGTTTACATAAACTACTCATGAGGTCATTATCCTCCTTCACTCTCGTAGACGTAGCCCACTTTCCCTTCTTCTTGAATATGATAAGGATCTTACTGTAATGTTTTCTCGATATGAACAAGTATGCACACATTACAAGCATTTTTTGCAACACACACAAGCTTCCTGTTGAGTTATGAAGATATTTAGGTCAAAGGTCTAAAGTCAACACAATAAAGACAATAAAAACCTGTCTTCGCTTCCTTGTTAATAATCTACCCAATCCTACACAGGTCAGTAATTCCATTAACGCTGCTGACCCAGCTGCTGGATTTTTTCCCCTCCTTCCAAACACTAATGACACAGAAACGTGTACTCTGATGTGAACTTCCCATGGAATACATTTGCAGGCCCCTGCTGAGGTGAACCCGACATCACATCAGGTAGCATGTGAAAACATAAAAACCCACATCTTCTGCAAAACCACCAACACCACCCCCCCCTAAATCTGTTTCTTCTCGGTTTCAGTTTAAATCAAAAACATTCTCCGGCTCTGTGGGCGCTCACTCGTTTGCTCTGCAGATAAACAGAACGTTCAGTTTCAGGCTCGGTTCTCTCAGGAGGAAGCGCCGTGTGACGAGATAGCTCTTTACTTTCTGTCCTTTCCAGCCCGAGTGTTCTCCACAGGATGATACCGCCCACACAACTATACATGCACTCTGGGCGAACGGTATCTCTTCCCCTCCCTGGAGTTTGACCCATCCACTACCGAGGCAGTTATAATTGTCATTAGCACCTGCTAGGCCAAAGTAGCATATCACAGGGCCTAGAAACACAGGGACTTTCACCGGGCAGTTGAAGAACGGCAGGCAACATGGAAATGCAAGAGTAATGTGAGGCACTCGAGTGTGAGGTAACAGGTCAATAGAGACAGTTATTAATAAATCCTATTGGAGAGATTTAACATTAAACTTTTTTCATATAAATGCTGCTTTCAACATTCAGCTTTATCTTCAGCTGTGAACTATTCAGTGCTGCACAATCACTTACTTATGTACAGGTATAAAGAAGTGTGATGCGTAAGTGGGTTAGGAGTTGTACTTACATTTTGACGTGACGCTGATCAATGTCCACTCTGGCCAGCTCCTCCTCCTCCAGGTCAGAGTCCCCTCCAGAGCTACTTTCTGTCACATCTGAGTCAAAGGCGCTTTCTGCTGAATGTAGGTTGGCTGATCCACTCAGATACAGCCTCTCCAGCTCCAAGGGCATGGAGCCACCCTTCAGGAAGCGACTGAGTCCGTCTCTGTTGTTCGAGGAAGAGTGGCGTCCAGTCCTCCATGTAGCTGTAGGGGTCGCCGTCTCCGACTTGCGGTTACCAGCCAGTAGCCGGTTGAGAGCCGAGTCCAAGAAGCCACCGAGCTGCTGTTGAATATGCCGCTCCACCTGCTTGGCCTGTACCACCTGAAGACGTTTGCGCAGACGCCTTAGCCGGCTTTCAATCTCAGCTTGGCGGCTGTTGTTGAGAAGTGTGCGCTCCCGAACGTGAGCGTCAAGGCTGTCCGAGGAAGAACTACAGGGGAGAGGAGGCTGTGGTGCAGGTGTGCAAGATGGGGATCCCTGCAGGCTGCTACCTGGTTTCTCCCTATCAGAGCCCTGCGGCTGACTGGTGGACGTGTGTGAATCAGCCTCCTCTAAATTCACCTGTTCATTAGGGTTAGGGTTGTCATGAGTAAAGGGGGGAAGTGCAGAAGACTGAAGCACTGAGGGTTCGAAGTGTTTTCCATCTGTATTTTGAGAAACCCCAGAGGAATGCTTCTGTTTAAGGGTTCCTTTTACCGGGATGTGCCCTGATAAGGTAGCAGCCAAGGTCTCCGAGTCCAAGGGCAGGTTCTGGGACTGAGAGTCTGTGGTAGCAGTGGGTTTGTCACCATTCACTGCCATGACACAGCCAGACGCGGACATAGTGGCCAGCTTTTTGGCCAGGCCGTTGACAGGTGCCATGGGCTGGCCACCTCCGTTAGTGCTGCCACTCATGAAGCTTTTGAGCTGGCTGCCAGAGAGTTCAATCGCCTGCCTCTTCCTCAACAGGAAGTCTCCTCCGCCGTTGAGCAGGGAAGTGGGCAGTATTCTGTGGCTTTTCAACACAGACTGTTTGATGAGGACCCCTTGCAGCTTGATCGTCTCCTTAGTTGAAGGGACAGGTGTCACATCAGAGCATCGATAAGAAGCCACCAGAGGCTGGAGTTTGCCCAGGGCCGAGGCCTGGGCCACGGAGTCTGCTTGGGGCTGCTGCTGCTGCTGTTCCTGGTCGCCGCCACAAAAGTCAAGAGGACACTCTTCGGGGGCGGCCTTGCACTTAGCGGGACCGCTGCTGTGGATGAGGATGTTGCTGGCGTTACCGTTGTTCTCTGCACTGGCCGGTGAGAGACTTGAGGATGGGGCAGCCAGTTTGAAGCGGATGTGGTGAGCTTCGGCTGGGGCGTCGGTGAGAGCGGGCGCCATCGCAGCCATGCAGTGCAGAGGGACGGGCACCTCGGCCTGCTCCACACCACCCGCTTACTGCCCCACCTGAGGACAGCCTGGACAAGACAGAGAAAGACCGGAGCAGAGGGGAGACAAGAATTATAAAAGTTAAAAACATTGGTTAAACTCAAACTCAGGCACCGAAGTATACATGACATATTTACTGCATCAAATTCTGGTCTTTGTTGGTCTGGGAGGATTTAAGGTAAAGATATTATCCAATCAACAATTTACAGGTAAGATTTACAATCTTGAACAGGGATGAAGCCAAAAACAACATTCTAAATAAACATATACACAAAATAAATACTAATTCAATACTGGAGGCAGCAGCTCTGCAAAAGTCTCATCTGTATTCATGTGAACTTGATATCCTGAAAAACAGTTCAAAGGCTCAAGGACTAAGACATTTTAAACCACAAAAAAACCCACAAGAAAACATCCATGTTTGCTCATATTAAATATCATATCCTGAGTGCAAAGTCAAATGAAGGCAGGTTCTTTCTATATGTAATAGAAGATACGGGTGAAATACTTGCGATACAGGTTCTGTAAGCCTTTAGAGTGAGTGGAAAATTACTAACCTCCACCCAATGAAAGTACCATTTCTCAAACGTTCTGCACCAAATAAAATCATTGGAAAAGCTTTAATACCACTGCTTAATAACAAGTCCAACACACTGACTCAAACACAAACGGAGTGAAGGTCCACAACTAATCTAGTTAAAGGCCTAATCAAATGAACGGGTGACTCATTGACATTTTGCTGACCTGCTGGCTGAGTGTTGCTAAAAATGATCCAATAAAAAAGGAACCAGGAGAAACATTCAGGTGAATGAAATGGACATTTCAGATGTGCAATTATCTTTCTGGCCATTTTAGCTCCTGCAAAAATCAGATTTACTGTAAACACAACGATGCATTCATCCACACAAGGCCTCTCTGAAGATTTAAATAAATACCAAACATATCTAATGATATGCACCGACCTTGGGAACGGAACACAAACGATATACATGCGAGCAACAGCCGACATCTGAGCAAAAAGGCTACGCTAATAAATAATTCCCACTACACCCATGTGTGTGTGTGAACAAGCCCTCATTGTCATTTACTAACAAGGCTCTTCTTTAATGAATAAGCTTTGGAATTCATTTCTGATGAGGCAAGAAACAGGAAAAGCCAAAATGCAAATTGCCCGAACCCCACTGCCCTACATGTGCCCTGGTAAATCAGTGTGCAGCAGGGCTCCTCCACACAGTGTAAGTAGGTGGATTTAGGCCTCAGCATTAGTCCAAAGCACATGATGTCATCCTGACTGGGTTCCTGTGTGAATTTCTGCTCAACGTACACATCATTTCCTATTTCCCCAAAATATTCCCCTCCAACTAAATGCATGAAGAGAACAACGTGGCCAGGATGAAGCAGCATCTCAATCGTCACGTTATTCAGATTGATTGGCTTCATATTCACATCCAACTTTTCTTCAGAAGCCTCCCTTCAAATGACACAGGAGATAAAAGGGAGCTGCATCCCCGCGTATCGTCTGCAGGGTCAGATGAATGGAGGCTCAGTATTTCACCGCAGTTTCTAGTCCGCGCGCACTACGCCATGTTGGTATTTCCGAGGAAGATTATGCAATGCGATTCATATAACTAAAAAAACGCCCGTTCCGCTGCAAAACACACCAAATATGTGCGCACTAGATCAAAGGAAACGAGCCAACGCGTCGCTATAGTTCGTAGTCACGATAGCATTAGTATAAATAACCCGCCTGGGCAGAGATGCGACAAAAAGCGTCCACATCAAACGTTATCCGGCCATAACGCAATCCCCAAAATGTCTTCCTAATGTTTACAAAAACATGTGCAAACATACCAGAGAGCGGTTTCTGTGCAGGGCGCGTTCAAGCGTAATTACGTTATTCAATTCTCTGAGGCTTCAGCGGAAATAAACCCCCGATGTGGATCGGTGTGCTCGCATCGCAGAGACAAAACAACAAGCACCGCACGACCACGGCATGGAGGAAACGGATGAAATGTCTCGTTAACCTCGGACCCTCTTTATACACTGCGTGCAAATTAATGCGCTTCGCTGCTGGCTCACGTTAGCAGCGGAAAGCTGCTGATGCAAGAAACACAACCTGCTGGAAAGATAGCGTGAGCTCCCACAAGCCGACTGCAGTGGCCCCAGCAGCCCTGCTCATGCCGGGGCTTCGGTTTCACTATCTCCGTTGTGCAATGTCTATTTTCTAAAAACCGCTCAAATCGCCTTCTGCGCAAAGCTCGTTGGGAGCACGTAAACATTTTCAGTCGCTGGCTACGTAGCACACGCTCACCTCATCGTGTTAAGTCAATAACGCCCACATTGATGTGTATTATTATGCGTTAAAAGCCGCGGTAACACGCGAGCTAACCTCCCGAGCCCGTGTGGTATCGCTGACGTTCGGCCGGAGCCACAATAACATGACACCTCCACGCACAAGTAGTTCCTAACACCGCTATATGCAGAGCGGAGACCTGGTGTTGCATTGCAATGAGACTACGGGATAAACAGAGGCGGTGTGTTGTTGTAAATGTACCACGGTCCTCCACTGCTCCCCCCCCGGCACGCCGCCCGGAGCCGAGCGGAACCCGGGTGCTGTTAATGCAGATGTGTCCAAAGCGCACAAGTTGGGAGTAGACGCTGCCAGAGGAGCTAGCTCGCTAACAAAGAAAAAGGAGGAACCTACCACGTGACGAGGTTGCACTATCCGAGGGAATTTCGGCAACAATCCCCTGCAGTTTATGGAGAAACCAAAAAAATAAACCAAAAGGGTGCGAGGGGGAGAAAAAGACGCGTTTTGGATTCGATCAATCCGCCATGAATTAATCCGAAAAGGAGAAACCGCGCGGCCCGGGTCTCGCAGCCGCTCGGGCTCGTTCCGGATTCAGGCAATGGGCGAATCAACCATCTCCACCTTCCTCGGCTGCTAGCTTCGCCTCGCCGCCGCCGCCACAGCGAATATAAGACAAGGCCGAGAAAAGGTCCGATCTCCTCCGCGTCGCTTCAACTGTGGGCGATCCCGCGAGTGTCCCGCGCGAAAAAAACCCGGTTCTCGGTGGACAGGAGGGGGTCCGGAGGGCAGTTTGTCGCGGGGCTTTTTCTCTCGTTTTAGGGAGAGACGCTTAGAAAATGGCGGCTAGCTCCGCTCCCTCGGATTTGAGTCTGACAAACATAGAAGTGCAGTGTGTGTGCGTGCGCGTGGTTGTGTGTGCGTGTGTGTGTACGCGCGCGCGTGTGTGTGGTTGTAGGCGGGAGACACTTCTCCTGCTCGCCACTAGAGTGAAGGACAGATAAGAGACAGAGGGAGATACCACAGGAGGGCATTGTCTTCAAAACACAGCTCGGGGTCCAACATGCACTTGTTGTTACACGGGCTGCGATCGAGAAGCTGCTGCTGCTGCTTAGTGGTCACATCCCTGCCGTTGTTTATCTACATTTTATACTATAGCTCTTGTTCTATTCTGGCACTGTTTTCACTTTTTTTTTGTTTTTAAAATACACTTACATCTGCTGCACCATAATTTTACAGGCCGTGTTAGTCTAATGCACAACTTTGTAAAGGTTTAGTTATTTATCTGTGAATCTGTTTGTTTGGCGTCTGCCTCGGTTTCTCGTGTCTTTCAATCACCGTATACTTCAAATATCTGTGTTGTCAGATTAGCAGATACTTCTAGTAGTTCTGGTGGCTTTCATCTCAGGGCAGTGAACTTATTCTTGACCTTTCGTTATTGTTATTGATGCCTAAATTTAGCATTTATTTCAAATATAGGATCTATCTATTTAAATCAATTTATTAAATTAAATCTCATTTAAAGACTCATTTTTATAATGTCTTTTACCTAGATTTCTTAGGTATTTTTGTGTGTGTAATTGTTCTATGTTTTGACAGCCTATTGTAAACTTGTTTTTGAAAAGTGCTACATCATGAAAGTTTTATTATTATTTTATTATTTTATTACACATACTGTAATTTAATACCCATCTCACCCTCACAACGTCCAAACTACTGTAGAAAACCAGTTGGGACAATATTAATTCAGATTATTTGTTTGTATAATTTCCAGCTGAATATACCAGTAATTCCTACTTGTCTAATCACCAATTTAGCAGCTGCCCAGTAGTAGGTTTTACTACGTATCCTTTGATCTTTGTGATTTGGTTACTCACACATTTATTGGGAATTTGCATCAGCAAGTATGTCGACTCATCCATCTTGTAGTCTTGTCTTATAGAGGGATTTAGGTCTCAAATTAAGCTTATATTCTATATATTATATAACTGTGTTTTATTTTGATAATTCTATTTAATACATGTTACTTTATATTTTGTCTTTGTTTTTAAATTGTTTAATTTTTCCTGTGTAAAGTAACTTTAACATAGAAAACCATAGGTAAATCTGTTTTATTCTAACATAAAAACTGCAACCTACAATTAATCTGCCCTGTTCATATTTGAGAAACTGATACTAGTGAATTTTTAAATCCAGGATCTTTATTTTTTTTACCAACACTTTTAAAAGTCTTACATTTAATTTACAATGAATTAAATATTTTTCTTGCCTGCCATCAACATAACACTGTTGCTCGTAGCTAGGAGCCTAATCATTTATTTATTTTTTAATTGGTTAATCCATCCATCAAATTATCTAGATGCAAGTCATGTTAACTGATTGTTTATGATACAAAATGCCTAGAATATATTTTTTAAAATGTGATTCAATAAGTTAATCTTCTTAATAAATAATAGTAGGCCTTATTGTCCTTTCTGGTTTTCCCTAATTGTTTAAAAAGCATGTCAAGAAAACATGTGAAATTGGATTCTCTGTAGCATGTGGTGAGTGGGGCCCTGTTCTAAAGGGATAAAGCTAAGTGCTTGAAATGACTCAGTATGCTTCCTAATTATATTGGGTATTAAAGGAGAGGAGATCAGCCCTGTCACTGCTCACAGGAAATGAGACTGACTACTACAGCAGCTGTTGTGAAGGTGCAGCCAGTGGCCACTTGAAGGAGCTCTTCTCCACATGACTGTCCTGCATCCACAACCTAAATATATTACACCACCATATGTTGTTTACAGTTACACACTGACAAAAAACGAACTGGTGTAAATCAAATCCTACCACATCAATGCGGTAATGCGGCAATAAATACTTCTGATTCTGATTCTGATCTACACTCACGGAAACTCCAGAGATGGATGTCAAAGCAAAGATATTAATAAAAATGCTATTTAAAACATAACCGTTTAAAGGTTGTTCTTGTTTAGTCTGTGTCAGAGGATGGTAGCCTGCAGTGGATAAAGAAAATATAATATATAACTATATAATATAATGACAAATAACCACAGCACAAACTGCTGCCATTAGAGTTACAAGAAAACATTTCTGACACAATCTCAACAAAACTATTTACAACCTTTAAACAGGAACGGGTTTATAAATGTCATTAAAATTTATATATAAATAATTTTACATGAGAAGATCATTTGCAAAAGTCTATGTTTTAACTTCAAATTGGGACTTATATGATAAAACTGATAGCCAGTCCTAGTTTTAGAAAGATATTACTGTTACATGGCTTTTGTATTAGACTGCATTACACTGTACGTGTATTTTTTAAATTGTGTCCATTATCTGTAGTCTTCACTACAAGGACTTAAGACTTGGCAGCTTATTGAGTAAAAGTCAGGCCTTGTATTAAGATTTAGTTCTTATGCCTTGAATGCATATGATAAAAGAATGAAGCCCTGGATCAGAACGTCATTTAAAATTAATGGTTCAATACATAATTGAAAGTCTGTCTTTAGCTTTACAATGACCAGCGTTATTATTTAGATATTATTAAAACTGTTTTGTACTGCACCTCTCAAAGAGTATTTCATGTGAACAGCGCTGACATCTCCAGACAAGACTTGTTGCCCACAGGATGTTTGGTCACTTCAATGAATAATATCACATTAATGTTTATAATATTGTTGTGAATTATTTAAAACCTGTTATCTATTTGAAATGGGTTAATGTGTGATCACATGGGTTCAGTTTCTCTAATAAGCCAGTGCGGATGAGAAACACTTTTACTGGTAAGAAATGCAAATTGATGCATATCACTGATTTCCTGCAGCTTTTGCATTGCCACTGAGCCATTACCAGACTACTAGAGTGGACATGCATGATAAATAAGTCATTATTAATGATGTGTGAGACGAGAGAGAGCAGCTGCCTATACACCGGAACTTAAAAATTAACTAAATTTATATCTGCATAAAAGTCTTGGGAGGCAAACGACGAATGAAAGGATGAAATGGCTGATGTGACTTTTTGATAGTTATCCAATGTGCTGCATTTATCCTCGTCTATGATACAGGTATTTTGTGCAAACATCCGTCCATCTGTTTTCTCATCCAGCTCCGGGGAAAAGAGGCGAAATGATGCGCAAACTTCCAACTCACAGGCCACATCCTCTGGCTTCTCCTGGGGGGGGGGGGGCGGATACTATATTGTAATCCATCCGGTGTGTTTTGGGTCTCCCCGGTGTTTGAAATACCTCCACAGGGACGGTTCCAGTCCTCATGGCCCTCAGGCGTCTCCATCCAGAGCCGCTATTCATTTAGAATCCACGATTTCATCCAACGCCCCCGGGCGAGGACCGAAGAAGAACTTTGCGTTTGAACTTACCCATTAAAAACCACTAAATGAGAATGACCATTAATATTTAAGGATAATTTTAACTCCCCGGTTGAAGGGGACATTCCCAGGCAACAGAGCGGCTGTTCCTTTAAGGCTGAACACAACTTGTTTGGGTCACTTGTATCCATCAGGTCCTCCTCCTCTGTTCAGACCCACTAACCACAGGTGAGGGCGGGTCGAGAGCATCAATCCCTGAAAATGAAAACCAAATAATACAAAAAAATATATTATTTAAGAATACCTTTAACTCCATTGTGGGAACAGTCCATTCAATAATCCAAGGGGCCATAGTTCCAGTGGGAGATACCACGACACCTTCAATCAGAAAGAGACAGAAGAGAGAAAGATTAGTTTCACTATCGTCAATCATCTCAGACTCTGTAAATACGGTTGTGTGTGTTTCCTTACGTCCAGCTGGCGTGCTAGCGCTAGCATGCTAACGCTCCCTGATCACTGAACGTTTATAATGAAAAAGTTTTAAATGTGGAACAACGTCCACAGCGAGTTCAGAAATTCAGAAGCAAGTGACAGTCGGGGCTGGCTGGCGGGTTGCGGTGCGGGGGGGGCGCGCTGCCCGGGATTTCAGCGACGGAATCAAAACAAGAACTTTCTCCGGACGCTAGTTCGGGAGCTAACGCTAGCGGGGCGAACGCCGCTAGCGGGGCTAAGCTAGCGCTGGTTAGCTCCTTAGCTCCCGCAGCGACTTCTCACTGACGTTTTTTACACGTTTGGCGCAAAAGTGTTGCGGAAAAAACCGCACAACTCGAGGCGAACCTCCGGAGGCTTGGGTGACTGCGTGATTTCTCCTGACGAGCGGCGCGTCGCGTTATTAAAAGACAAAAACAAGATAAAAATCTCTTACCTGCTCGTCCTGTTACTCACCGCTTACCACTTGATAACAACCCGCCCCCGCCGTCCCATTGGTCGACGCGTCTGTTCCGCGCCTCCCATTGGCTGCCGCGGCTGTCAGTCCTCTGCAAATGCCCGTACAGCGGAAATAAGGACGAAAGTTCATAGCACGAAACTTCATCCTCAGAAAATATTGTTTTTCGTGAGGAAACGTTTGAGTTTGTGTCACAATCTCCTCGATGTTCACAACCAGCTGATTTTACTGCGCCATTAAAAGTCAGTTATTTGCAGCTCTCGCATGCTAGCTGCTCACAGCCCAGCCTCATGTGTGCACACTTTAATATGCTCATGTTTTTAATGCTCTGTCTGCAGGACGTCACTCAAAATCACCGTCAGATCTGCAGAAACCAACCAAAAGCACACGCACACAACACTCACGGCTGCAGAGGAGTTCGAGCAACATGTTTCAGGTCATGTTATTCTCTGCATGACATGCTACACACAGGGATCTGCATGGAGAGAGAGTGGATGGGTGTGGAGGTGAGCAGGAGAGGAAACATGTCACTGAGGAGTGGAGTCAAACTGAGGCCGGAGATGAGTGTGGGCTCTTCTCCGGGGCTGGAGGGAGATGTAAGTGAGCAAGGCAGCACAGGGTGGATCTCCAGGATTCAGCTCTGCAGAGGGACTCTCACAGAAAGAGGCCCGAGAGAGAGAGTCACTGCATTTCCCCACTTAGTGTCAGTGAAGATCTGATCTCCCTGAGTCACATCCACACTTACACACTGAATCACATCCACCCACACCTCATGTCCACGGCGGCAGAGCCACACAGGCCTGGATTAGAAACAAGCTGTTTAGGAGATGAGACGATGGGATTGGATCTGACACAATAAGGGAACAGCACCCGGGGAAATGTAGTGAGAAATAAAAGAAGAATTCATATTGAACAAGATAAATAATAAAAAATACTATGTGCATAAGTAGAAATGTGCATATACACGTCTAATGGGCCAAATGACACAGACTGTTTATTTCAGAAAATGTATATTCATGTGTCGTATGTCAATGAAATAAAATATAGACATGTTATTCAATGCATGTGTAATATGAAATAGAGACTTGTGTAACGTGTCCCTGAAATAAAGTCGCTTTTTGCACATGTGCGATGTGTTCATGGAGTTCAGATTGTTTATATGTGTGTATCAGTAACATTTAAATATTTACTATTTCTATACATGCACAGTATGAAATAAAGAGTGTTAATATTCATGTGCAATATGTCAATTCAATTCAGATGTTGTATCGGCATGTGTGTCAGTAAAATGTTCTACTCATGTACAATAAGAAATTTACACATATTTGTGCAGTATGCCTCTGAATGTACAATTTGTATCTCCATAGTTTGTTTAAAATGAGCTTTATAAATAAACCTGGCTTGACATGTTATATGGATCAGAAAATAGAATCCAAACAACTATAAACTCAGTCTGGTCCAGTTATAACAACAGAGGTCCAGAGTACCTTACAGACCAGGTTCAGCTTCTATGTGCACGGGTCTGTGGCAAATGTCGAAGCCACCGGGGTCTCCCAGTATCCCAGAGACCAACCAGTCACTTTTTAACATGGTTTTATTCTTTTTATTCTGTGTCCCCCCCCCCCCTGGCAGCTCTGTCTCCCCTTTGAATCCAGGGAGAGTTAATTGACCAGCGACTCTCAGCTGGGCCTCTCCCTGTTCACCTGCAGCTTCTCTCTGAGCCTCCTCCACAAAGTGTTGATCTGGATCGATACCAGCAATGTGCCTCACGAGAAGTAAATCATTCTTATACAGTAGATATAAATATGGGATTTGATTATATTCTCCATTTTATTTCTGATTGTATTAACATGGATCTGATGTCCCTGTGGGTCGTTTCATTTCATCATGAACCACAGTGGAAATGAGCCGTTCACTTTGTTGAGTTATTCTCTGTGACGTCTGCGGTTGTTGGGACGTGTCACACTTTCTCTCCTTCAGTGAAACAAAGTGAAGTTTAGTTTTACAGAACATTAACCTGTAACGAGGCCCCTGATCAGAGTCTGGGTTGATCCTCCCTGTGCTGTTATTGTGAAAAGACTTCAGGTCACAACCACGTCCATCTCCAGCTGTGAACGTAGCTGATGAGCTTCTCTAGCAACAGTTTCTTTAAACCACATCTGGATCTGTTTCCTCTTGGTTTCCTCTTCTTCATGAAACACTCCCTCACAGGTTGGTCTTACACCTTCTCTCCTCTGAACCTGTGTAGATCTTCTGCTGTGTTGGTTTAACCTCAGAATGAAAGACTGGAGTTTGAAGGACACTGAGGAAACATCTAAATGCAGTTGCAGTGAAAACGACACTAGATGGAGCTGAGACATCATCACAAAGTGTCTCCATCACATCACCATGGAAACACATAACATTTCTATTATTCACTGTAACACTTTATTAATCTTCTATAATCACACATTAAAAGGTTAATAACACATAAGTATGTCACTGTAAACAGATACAATGACATCTTAAAGTTTTTATTAGGTGTGAAGGATTAAAGCATCTCCTGTGAAGACACACTTAAGGTTATTACAATTATGTGTAATTATCTGTTTGCTCAGCAGCCTCCACTTTATGTGTGTCCACAGAGGAAGTTATAGGTGTTGACAAACATGTTAAACATTTATATCTAATTAAAGCTGCTTAATTATAAGCCGTCAAGTAAATGTCGATATAAATGCTTCAGTGACAAACGTCTCTTTCGGTAGATTCACAGTTGTATCATCATTTTCCCTGCACACTGTTGAAGAAGAACATGTATTTGCACTTGTGACAGATGGTTTCACGTTTTCCAGCCGAAGCCACATTCTTCAATATCTGGTATTAAAAGGATTTTTATGTTCAAATTCAATTTTAATGAAGAAAAACAAGAGATAAAGATGATAACATTTCCTTTATTGATATCACTTTTACAGCCAGTTGAGACATCTCGTTCCTCCACAGGAAACACTCATCAGTATTATGATAATATATAATTATGATAATAATACTAAATCAACACTGCGCATATCATGTATCACATTTTTATGGATTTTCTTGTAATTCAGAATGACATGTTTACTGTTTGTGGAGACACTGTGAACTTCTCTCAAATTAACAGTCAGTTTTATGTTTGTAGCGATGGAAGCAGTAAAGACTTTGCAGGGTCAAAGGTCAAAGGCTTGAAGATTTAATACACAGATTTAAATAATGAATCTGTCTGACTGTGGAACCCAGACAAACATAAAAGACAAGTTTTATTCAAGCTTAAGTGCCGAGGTACAACCCTGAAATTCATATTTGATTATTGTTATATAATTTGCATGTTAACATCCGATTTAACATTTAATTAGCCAGAAAGAAAAGGAGAGTATATTTACTCAAGTACTGTTATTAAGTACAGGTGTGTGGTAATTATACTCTGTACATCTGAGAGACTAAATATTCTTTCCTGGCTTAATAAAGTAATTAAACACATTAATTTGCTGGAGTAATATGATCTTAACTGGTTATTCTCTTACGTCGTCAACCCGAGGAGACCTAGTTACTCCAGATGTGAGTCTCAGACACATGTTCCACTGAGCGCCGCTCGGCCCGACGCCTTCAGACCTCCTGACGTGTGGATTTACAGTTTCTAAACTCATCGTATTCGACGCTGTCTGAGGGGATTTACGTTCAGCTTCCTGCAGCTCGTCACTGACGCTGCACGAGGGATGACATATTCAAACCCGGGAATCCATCTTTCTAATGAGTGCATCACTATATTAAATGAAAATATCCTTAATGCATCGTTTTATTACATCTGCTCAGAGTTCATCCTTCTTGTGTTTAATATCTGTGGATCATTTGGAGACTCTCAAGAGGGTTTTAGAGACGGTAAATAAAGATGGACGACATTGATCGCCCCCTTGTTGCTGGCTCCGCCTCCTCCATGTTAGCAGATGGGATGAAGTAGACATTGAATAAATGTTATTCAAAGATGGTTTCTGTCATTTCAGGTCGTTCTTATCACAATGTTTGTTCAAATGTTTCTGATAAGTTTGGTTTTAATTAGTTATTTGATGATATAAATTACATTGTGACACATTTTTTAGTTCCATCATCCAATAGAAGTCTTCACACAGACACCTTGAAGTCTGAGTCGTTTTAATTATTCTATTTGTTCTGTTAATTCGAGCAGTGAGGAGGATTTAATCAGCCTCTCAAAAAGAAAAGAGCTGTGAAATGATCCTGACACGTCTACGTCATGATGTCATTGTTCCAGTTTGATTTGCTAACAGCTCTGAGGCCGAACGTCAACGAGGAGAAAAGTCATTTGATGGATCCAGCTGATCCCGAACAGCTCAAACAAGTCTTGACTTTGACGGATGAGAAAAACGCAGGAAATCCAACCTGTTCTAAAAACGTGATTGACACAACATGGGCTTGTGATTATTTCTTGACTTAATCTGATTTCTGACTTGTAGTACGAAGACCTTGACTCACGACCTTCACTCCTGGCTCCCAATACACAAGATGGCAGCGTTTGTATTTTAGTTGAGACGTGTCGTCCATCTTTTATTTATTGTCCATGTTTCAGGAAGGTTTGGCTGCACAGAGCGAGTCCGTATCGACCGAGCAGCAATCAGGTCAGTCGGGTTTTAAAGGGTTAAATCAGGGAAATGGTGAGCAGGCAGCTTTATTGATTTTCCTCCATTGCCTTTTTTTAGAATTTCATTATTGTGCCGAAGGAGCCGGGCTGTGGTTTGTGCTCCGATGGCGACGCAGCCTGATCCGACAGCAGGAACGTTTTGGTGCCACTGCACACAAACAGTCATCACACAATCACCAGAGCCGTTTCACTAATGAGAAGAATAATCAAATCATCCTGATTAAAGCCTCATCAGCAACTGTGAAGATGGGCGAGAAACTCTGTTGGTAAAAATGAATCTTGGCCCAGAAGCTGCTCTGCGGGCGACGACTAAACCGTCGTGAGCTGCTCACATCCGATGCAGAATCACGGCGGCGCCGAGAGGCCACAATCACCACGCATATTCTGATCCGTTAAAAAACATCATGAACGCTGTCAAAGTCGGTTTTTGCAACTCCACCACCACCACCACCACTTCCACCCTCCACCTCCTCCTCCTCCTCCGCACATCGCCTTCCGCTTCGCAGTCGTGCTGTCGTGACATCACAGATTAAACGCAGGAAATACTCCTGTCTTGTTTTTGCGGTCATGGGAGAAAACAGTGCATGTTCACTTGGGCAGAAGGATCTTATTTAAAAGCTGTGCTCTCCTTTGAGGCACACACACACTCACACACACACACACTCACACACACTGACACACACATGCACACTCACACACATGCACACTCACACACATGCACACGGAACCTTAAAAGGATCACAAGATGCTCAAAAATGTATTTCTTGTTTACTTTGGTCTCGGGGGGGCCGTGCAGACAAATGGCTGTATGATCCCGAGCGGAGCCTTTAAAGCTCGAACCCCATCACAGCAGCGGCTGAATGTGTGGACGTGAATATTTTCTTATTTTAACCGAAAAGCAAATTGTGTTGTCTTGTGTGTAAAATGTTCTCTATAAATAAACTTGACAACGCATCCATTGAATTTTTCATTCAGTCCAAGTCAACACCCAGGTTTATTATTATCTCTTCACATCTTTCCAAGTATGAAAATAACAATATAATAGAAATAAATAACAATAAATAATAACGATAAAGTGAATTACATAGTGACTTTGATTGACCACCACACGAAAGGAGAAGTCAGTGATTCTCTGTGTCTGAGCAGATGTTTCCTTCTGTGCTGGAACGACAACATGTCACCAACAGACGCCTGCTCACAAAACATATTCGGTTTCTGCATTTAAAAAATAAAATATCTTTACTTTTATTATTAGGGGAAACTTCCTTCACATTGCGAAAAGAGTGCACGAGAGTTTTCTTGAATTGGAGCACGTGTAAAAAAAAAAACTCCTGGAACATCAGAATAAAACACGGGAAATTCTCTTTTCTCAGATTATCTGAAAATAGACTGTGAATAAAAATGGACGACATGACGGCTCCCGAAAGTGAAGCCAAAGCGTCTCGATCGCCCCTAGTGGCTGGCTGCAGTATAGGTCGTAAGCTCCTCCTCCTCCATGTTAGCAGAAGGGACATGAACCCAATTAATTTCAGGTGGTTCTTCTCACACTGATGTTCCTCATGTTTTAGTTTGAATTATTTGATGATATAAAAACAGGCCGAGACGTCATGATTGACAGCCGAGACTGACTCCTGATTGGCCGAGCACGTTTATCGCGGCTCCACCCTCACAACTGACTCTGGTGCCAAATGTTCAAGATGGCACCAGAGTTTTATTAGAGCTTCATTTCTAGACAGCGCGAGGAAGTGGAGACGCATCGTCCATCTTTGTTCACAGTCTATGAATCTGACATTTGATCACAACCAGAACTCAAACATCATGTGACAGGATGACAACAAAAACAACAACACAACGTCAGGGTGACGGAAAAAGAAAGACGATGTACAATTTGACAAAAACAGCAGTTGGTAGAAAAGCACAGGCGTGAGGCAAACCGGTCGGAATGTGGACTGTGAGCGATCACATGGAAAATGTGCCCGTATGATTTACAGTGTGTGTGGTTTGTCTGTTTTTCCTGTTTTGGTTCATATCTGTGTCGACTCCACTGGATTTTATTTAAACACCCCGCGCCATAATTTATATTTACAAGAAATCAGTAAACTGCTCAAACGTCACGTCGAGCGAACGCCTTCACAGATCCTCCACAGATCCTCCTGCGCTCATGGTTCCCTGGGTCTCGCTGCTGGAGACGCAACAAGAGGTAAGTCTGTATTTAGCTGAAGAGGTTTGTTCCACATCAAATTCAACCATGAATGTGAAAGTAAATATTATAGAGGTTTGACAAAAATCGTCATTAGCTTCCTCACATCACACCACCTTCATTCCTCCGCCAGGGACGTTGTGTTTTCACCCTGGTTCCTTTATTTGTTTGTTATTTCTCAACAAATCCAGAACAATTTCCCACAGAAGCTGGTGGGAGGATGAGACCTGGGCTGAGGAAGAACTCGCATATAGGAACAAATCCAGAATTTCTTAGTTTTTTGGACATTTGGGTTGATTTCTCAGAGGATAATTTGTGTAGTGGGAGGAAGTTGTTTCATCCATCTTTACCTACAGTTGAATTTGTTGAATTTTCAGAAAGAAAACAAGCCACTAACCCTTCTACTCATGTAGAATTATTATTCTGGAACAAAATCTCTTCAGGTAGAAAGTCAGGAATGAGTTTAACCCTCTGGAAAGTTGATGAAAGTAGCACGACTGCACCAAGCTGACAGGGAACTGAGGAGGATCGCACAACACCAAATCAACACAAACACGGTGATCACACAATCGCTGTGACGACGCAATGTAAAAAAACTAAACTGAAAATAAAAATCTAAACAATAAGATTTGAGTAGCTTTGGGTCCAGTGCAGGAATACAACAAAGAATTCCTATGGCAGATAAACAGGACAGGAAATGGAGTGCTGTACATTCAAACCCAGCTCGGTCACGTGCATCTCCTGATCCACTAACCTCCGGTCTCAAAGTCCTCAGCGTCCTCATTCCTCAGAGTCCAACGTGTAATGTCCCCCCTGAGGTTCAGCAGCCGGACGCAGGCTCTCGCTCTCGTGCTGTGGAGCCGCGGCTCGTTAAGTGTTTCAGTGAACTCCAGTGATGTGGCAGAAAACACACCTCAAAGTGTGTGTGTGTGTGTGTGTGTGTGTGCGCGGCAGGACCAGGCTCTCATAGCGACGTGGACTGCTTGATGCTGTGGAAACTGACCCGTGAAGGGGACGTGGGGATGGACATGGCCTGCGTCATCCGGACCCGGATGGAGTGCTGCTCCTGCCACCGGTGGAAACGCTTCCTCGCCGCCGAACGCACCTGCCGACCACAAACCAGAGGAGGCACACCGGTCATTCACACTGACGCTGGATTCTTAGAAACCGCCTCGTGCCGTGTGTGAATTATTCAACATGTGATGTGCATGGATGCTAAAAGCCAACATTGAAATAAAAGTATTTTAAGTAGTAAAATGCAAAACATTAAATATGTACAGAGCATAAGAAACAACTGCTTCTTTGTACAAAAAGTCATAAATCAACATGAAAGGAGATTTTATACAGAGACAGAAAGTAGAAGAACATCGTTTCATTATAAATCACTGTCGGTCCAGACTGAATAAATTATATTGCAAATGTGCAAATAATGTTAAGTTTGTTTTTTTATATTTCAATCTGTAGAAGCCAATATTTATTTTTATTTTGCATTTTCCAACATTTTAGAAAAGACAAAAACACTGTTGGAAACCAGTATTAATAATAATAATAATAAATCTAAATCTAATTTTTTTGGAGTAAATCATAATTAAAATTGACTAATTCTGGGACTTCTCTTCCTCTTTATGAGAAATATGAGATTTTAAGGTAAATTACAAAATGTTAATTCCAAATTATGAGAAAATAAGATGAATTATTAGACAGAATTGTGATATTTTAAAGTAAATTATAAGATATAAAGTCAAAAGTATGAGGTAAAAGTCAGCTTTTGATTTACTGCCACAGATTTAAAAATAATTTACTTAGAATTTAAAAGTAAAAACCTCTGCTTCTGTCTTACTTTTTGACTTCATGGTTCATATCTGTCACCGTCTCATTATTTACACTAAAGAGAGGATTTTCATTTGTAATCGTTCTTTTGACTTTTAATTATTCATTAGCTTTTATCTTTCTCTTCTGGCAGAAACGAGCTTCGGTATAAATGCGTCTCTGCAGAGTGAAAGTGAATTTACGGCTCCGCTTCATTTCCTTAATGTGCTCTGCAAACAGCATCTACAGAAACACGGAGTCGTACATCATTTTAAAACCGGCTCCTCTGCTCCACCGTCCCAAAATCAATCGTCCCATGTGTCCCACTCCCCCCCCCCCCCCCCCCCCCCACTTCCTGTCCTCTGTGATAATGTAAAGGAGGAACTTTAATCTGCAGCGCTGATCCACATAAAACCCCAAACCTCTTTTAGCGCTGTAATGTTTTACAGCTCGTTTCATCAGCGGACTAACCAGCATCGTGTTTGACGTCTGTCCTCTGGCCCACGGTGACATCATCTAATCCTCTACACATGTTCCTCAGCTAAATGTTGTTCTCTGCTCCTGAATGTGACCGAGGGTTCCCCCCCCCCCCCAGCTCATCTTTTCTGCTTCCCTAACAAAACACTGAATCAATATCCTCCGCGGGTTCGACGCTCGCTAGTTAAGCCCCTGGTTGACGCGACAACGCGGCTCAGGATGAGATAGTCATTCATCATCCGGCCGGAGAACACAGTGTGGGACGCTAACCAAAGGGCAGCAGTCAGCTGCTATTACATCCACATGCTACTCGAGGAATAACCGGAGAGGTAATGACCATCATGTGATGTGATGTGAGGCCGAACGCCAGCGACGCACACATCAACCCAGCAGGTCGCCTTGATTAAAACAAACCATTCAGACGTGATGGCATCATTAGGATTCTTCCTGGGGTCCGGCTCAGGTGGCACGATTAGGATCCGCTCGGAGACACCGGCACGTAATTCACAGGTCGTCGTTAAAGACAAAACGGTATCGATCCGGACTAAGGCAGCACGATGGAGCGACTAATTCAACCAGCGCTTTAGAAGCTGTTCCCTGTGAGATTCAAACCTTCTGAGGTCCCTGGAAACCGATTTTCTCAGATTCCCACTATATCTGTGTCCCGGTGCAGCGGCCACATCCGTCACTGGCTGCATCTGGAGACTGATTGGGTGAATGAGGCTCCTTCAAATGCAGCGGAGAAACTCAATATTCCATCCTCGAGCAGCGGAGGATACATCGTCCTCAGGTAAACATTCACAGGGTCAGTGGTGGACCAAGTAAAAGTACAAATAAATACACAAATATCCACTCAAGTAAAAGTAAAAGTACCACATTAACTTTTCTACTTGAGTAAAAGTAAGTATTGCTGTTTGTACTCAAAGTATTAAAATTAAATGTACTATCTTATTCCCTGATGCAGCGGTTCTGTTCTCATTATTGATCACTCAAATGTAAAGTAGAATAATCATCCTGTGGTTGAACCGATCCATCAACCAGACTCATGTCACTGTGACCTTTGACCTCCCACCACTCTCATCGAGTCAGTTCAACGTTTGAAATGAAATCGATCTCCAGGAAACACAATCACCAGATAAAAAAGTTTTTTTTGTGAGGTCACAGTGACCTTTGACCTTCAAACCACCAGAATCACATCAGCTCATCCTCGAGTCCAAAGCTGTTTGTGCACCTCACCCTCTAACTTCTGCCTTTTGTCTGGATGTGAACAGATTCAATCTTCATCCACTCACAGGTCAAATGATTCTGCAGTTGATGCTCAGAAGTTTTAATGAGACCTGACACCCGGGACCTGCCCCCCCCCCCCGACACCGAGGTGACAGAGCGCCACCGTTTTTGTTGTGTTTGTGACGTTTAACAGAAAAATAAAAAAGGCACACCCCTCCTCTAACGGTCGGGCTCTAACATGCGGGATGATACGACATGTTTACGCAAACTCTTAGCAAAATAAAGTAAAAAAATAAAGTTGAATTCCCTTTCTCGAGCTTGTGCACACCAGAAATCTACTATATATATAATAATAATACAAACAACTGCTACTCATGTTAATATGCATAAGACTAATAATACATCCCACATTAACCCTGGAGGAACACGTGTGTCTCTGCACAGGCGTATAAATCATCCTGTTCTATTTTGAGCTGGTTTCACTGCTGATTTCTCCATGAAGCCAAATGAATGTTGACACTGTCAGGAAGCGTAGAACGTGATGTCACACGTGTCGGGACATGACAAGTCGTAATTGCGCCCTGGAAACAAAACGCTCCGAGCTTCATCGCTCACAGCAGCAGCCGAGGAAGAGGAAGAGGGAGAGGGAGAGGGAGAGGAAGAGGGAGAGGGAGAGGAAGAGGAAGAGGGAGAGGAAGAGGGAGAGGGAGAGGAAGAGGAAGAGGGAGAGGGAGAGGAAGAGGAAGAGGAAGAGGGAGAGGGAGAGGGGAGACGCCTGCAGAGGGAGAAGCTAAATGTTGGGTCGATAAACGGACGTGAACGTGCTCACCTCACTGTTCAGGAAGCAGTAGAACACCGACACAAAGAAGCCCTGTGTGAAGAAGAGGAGAGAACCATCAACTCCCTCATCCTGCTTTAATCACACACACACACACACACACACACACACACACACACACACACACACACACACACACACACACACACACACACCCTCGTTTCCGTGTTCACTCGGACCACGTTAAATTGTCTTTACGTCTCCTCAGGCTGACGAATCGTACCTGGAAGGATTCCAGAAACGAGTTGAAGTAGATGAAGACGTTTTGGGAGATCTCGTCCTCGCCGGGGTTGACGAAGAACAGCATGTAGGTGATTCCCAGGAGAGGGAGCAGCACCAGCGTCGCCTTCACAGCCTTCCTGCAGATCAGACAGCCGAGACAGAAAAAACCGCCGTCACACAGGGACTACAGCTCCCAGCGAGGAGCGGCCCTGTGGTCCCACACTCCACCGATCAAGTGCAACGCCTGAATTATTCACGGTGTGAGCCTACAGGAGCTAACTGAAAAGTTTTGTCTCCTGCAGGTAGAACAGAGTAAAACAGTTAAATATAAATGTGTTACCTGTACTGGATGGTTTCTGACGTGGTGGACGCTCGCAGCTTGGTCATCAGGATTCTCACGATGTTGAAGAGGAAAATGAAATTTATCTGCAGGGAAATCAAACACAGAAACGTGAGACTCTTTATAAAGACTTTTCAGAATCTGGTAACGTCAGAGAGTCGTTGTTTTCTGCAGCAGGAAACCGACGGTGACCGGTTTCATCACTTTAAGTAATTCCTTGTTTTGACTGTTGACTCTAAACCTTTGAGCAAAGCCACGCATCATTATCTCCGTGGAAACCTGTGATATTATTGTTAAGAATTAAATGTACCAAAGTGCAATTTCCCTGCAAATGTGCAGAATAAATATCAGGGAATCAAGATAATGAGAAAAACAAGACACAAAAAAAAACGCAGTGGAATTTGTCCTTAAGTGCAATATCCACAATTCTTTATCACATCAATAAAACCCATCGACTGAAGGATTTCTCATTCACCATCAACGAGGACACACAAACAGCAGGGGGGGGGGGGGGGGGGGGGGGGGGGGGGGGGTTGAAAATCCATCACAACAACAGCTTATCTGGGAAAAAACAAATTGCAGGAATAAAATAAAAAACATTGTTAAGAAGCTCTTCACACAATCACACAATTAAAAAAACTACAATTATCACGACTGCTGATAATAATAATGTTTCACTATTTGCAGCTCAAGAGCATTACAACTAGAAAGAACATCCAGCTTCCAGAGACACGGTGAACTGGTGCAGATCACTGGTGTGAGACTGGTGCAGATCACTGGTGTGAGACTGGTGCAGATCACTGGTGTGAGACTGGTGCAGATCACTGGTGTGAGACTGGTGCAGATCACTGGTGTGAAACTGGTGCAGACAATCACAGGGAATCAGACGAGGACACGAAGCAACACAGATTCAAACTAGTTTCTCAAAGAGGCGACGGTGCTCAGTTTCTAACACTCTCCCTCCACATTTCACATCTGATGTATGAATGTGATGTAACACAGCAGTTGAAATACATTCCAGGGTCATCTGACCTGACCTTGACCTGATGTCTCTCTCCGGAACCATCCACTCGGCTGCTGCTCGCTAACGAACCGCCAGCATTAATGCTAATGAAAACATTTCTAAATTACATCCTTTATTCATCCATCGGAGCAGAGCATCACTTAATTGCTGTTTTGAAAATCCGGCGTTCACCCGCAGCCCGACGGGAGATAAGAGAAACGCGCTGGTGACCCGGCGATGATCCTGGAGGATCCAGTGCCAAACTAAAAAGATAAGAGCCTGAGAGAAGAGAGCTATTGTGAGCAGCACTGCAGAACCTTCAGTGAGCGTGGCAGCGAGTTATTGAAGGAGGCAGATGTGAGCTGTGGGGGAGCGTACGGCAGGAGTGTTGACTTTTTCAACAAAGGAGGGAAGATAAGCGAATGTGCTGTTTCCGACGACAACGGGAAGGTCACCCCCCCCCCCACCAGAGACCCAGCGGGGAGGGGGGGGAACAGTCGAAACCGAGCGGGGAAATGGCCCAAATCGCCGCGGCGAGGGGGAGCTCCAGCCGAGGTAGCGGTCAGAGTTTGAGGGCGTGCACGAGGACGGACGACAGCTTTGGGAGCGCGGCCAGGAGGGAGTCACTGTCGTCCAGATGACTGAAGCTCGTGTGGAGGAGTCGGGCTGAGTCCCCGCCCCTTCTGCACAAATCTGCAGGGTCGA
Source organism: Hippoglossus hippoglossus (assembly GCF_009819705.1). Lineage (NCBI taxonomy): Eukaryota > Metazoa > Chordata > Actinopteri > Pleuronectiformes > Pleuronectidae > Hippoglossus > Hippoglossus hippoglossus. The sequence goes on along the minus strand of NC_047169.1, from coordinate 1,823,374 downwards.
TCACACGAGCCGGGCGGAGGGGGGGGGGGGGGGGGGGGGGGGGGAGGTCAGCAGATTGTGAGCAGAGTCAGAATAACACAGATATGCTCTGAACCCTGGACGTTGGGAAAGTTAAAGTTCTGCAAAGTTCAAAAAGAGCAAAAGTGCTGAAGGGAGAAAACACTGAAGCTCCTGAAACTCTTCCTCATTACTCGGGACGGAACTTCCTCATCGTTGTGATGTCACTTTGTCCCACATTTGTATAATACACGCGTAGCGACTAGTTTGGCCACGCCCCCTTAACAAAAGCACCAGATCGGCGCCAAATCTGCGTTCGATCAGTCGTTAAACACATTGAACTCATCAGCTGTGGGATGAACCCAGAGTCTGGTTCGTCTTAGAGCTGCTGCAGGTTCGAGGTGGACATTGGTTGGTCGGCTGCCAGGTTACACAAAGTGAAATTGTCATCGCTCGCATGAAGAATGTGTTGACGCCTCCAACGTCTGACGCCCGCGAGCGGCTTCACCACAGACGTAATGAGGCCTAATTATCAAAGCAGGTTATGTAAAACAGAGTCTTACCACTAACACCAGGATCATGGGACCTTGGTAGATGTAATCAGTGTAAACACCGGCTCGCTTCCCGAACCAGCACCTGAGACAACAAACAAAACAAACAGTCGTGTTCACTTCCAACAGGTCGGATGTATTTCGACTGTCACTCAGCCTCCTCTCGAGGATCTGAGGCTTCAGCGGTGTTGAGTGATCATAACGGGAAGTACACAGCGTTCAGATAATATTATTATAATATAACCAACAGCTCGTCACCATGGTTACTTTAATTAAACAAATATTACTGTCTGTCTGTTTGTTTGTTTGTTTGTCAGCAGGATTACTACTCAACAAAAAGGACGTCCTCCAAAACAGAATTCATCAAATCTCTGTGTGGATCTGGATCAGGAATTTCTGTAATATTATGGGATTAGCTATTTTCTTTATTTATCTATTTATTACATTTGAATTGATTTCTCAGAGAATAATTCATGGATCGTGATGAAAAAAAACTCTCCTCCCTTCAAAATAAAGGCTTTCAGACAAGCTGTCCTCAGTGAGGAGGCCTCCATCCACTCACGTTTCTTTTTCTCCGTCTGTTATTTGTGTATTTTGTATGTTTTGTGTGTGAGTGTGTGTGTTTGTTTGTATTTTTTGTTGACAAAAAACTTGACTGGAGCAAAATCAGCCTGATCCTTGAAGGGTTTGAATCACAGATGAAACCTAGAACATCAGAAACAGTCGAGTTCCTCAAAGGCCCAAAAGTCCCTGAAAGCCAATCAAGTACACACACTTATAAATATCAGTCCCTTTTTCATCAAGATCCATAAATCATTCTGTAAGAAATCAACCAAAATGTTGAAAAAGGTCCAACTTCACAAAGCAAAGTGAAATAATAATAAACCTCCTCGGTGGACGTAATGATTTAACAACGAGGAAACACTTTTAAAAATCTATTTTCAATCGATTAAAAAGTGTGGATTGAATCGATGAAGCACTGAACCTTCAGTCACAGAGGAACCGCTCCGGAGGGAAGTGATGTGAGAGTAATTACCGCAGGTTATTAATAGACGCTCGTGTCTTTGATTCAAAGCAGTTTGACTTTGCCTTTTTATCACCAGAGCTAAGAAAGGGAGTTCAGTGGGAGGAGCTTACTTCTCGTTGTCGTAGTAGAGCTTTCCAATGGCCCACGCCACGATTATGGGGAACGGTATACCTGTGAGGCAGAAGAGACAAAGTCACACATCACATTGTCCTTCCATTCAAACCTCACCACACTCCTCCAGGGATTTCTCTGCAATATCAAATCCTCTTTCTTTTTGTTTTTTTCCCCCCCGGCGCCGCGGCGGCTCCTGCCAAGTTCTGTCAGAGGCGATTGTTGCTGGCGTGCAGCGATCGGCTGATTGGAGCCAGGACCTGTCAGCGGCTGAGTATTTCTGTGTGAATGAGAGAAAAGCCGGACGCTCGCTGACGATGATGCAAAGTGATCTTCTGATGAAGTGACTGGTAAGAGGATAATAACAAGGCCGGCGAGACGCCATTACTCACAAGTACACGACACTGAGAGGAGCGCGAAGGCCTCGCCAGCTGCCATACCCCACACAGACACACACGCACACACACACACACACACACACACACACACACACACACACACACACACACACACACACACACACACACACACACACACACACACACACACACACACACACACACACTTCGTTACCGTACTTCTGTGTCTTACTTGCATATTGATTTTCCTGACGAGGTTTTACTTTTACTCGCAACTACTTTTTACTTTAAACGTCCCATATTATGCAAAATACACTTTTTCAAATGGTTTTCTAACGTGTTGCCGATGACGAGTCCATCTTCTTTCACCTTGTCAGTAAAACGTGTGATCGGTTCAGCTTGGTCCCACGTGCAGGACCAGTGTACGAGACGTCGTGTGCCTTTTCAGGCGCGTTGGTGCGGAGGCGATCGAAACTGATGCGGAGCTGAAACACTCAGAGATCGTTTTAGTTTGAAAACGTCACCTCCAAACCGAGGAGTCGTCGTATGGACGCAGCCTCAGAGGTTGAGAGAATTATTAATGTCACGTGACTTTGAGACTTTAACTTGACTCAGTACTGGAGTCGTTTTGAACAGGTATCTCTTCCTGTATTGGAGTAAGGAGGGTGTGCACACACCCGCTGTCACGGCGCCAGATTAGCGCAGAGATTACATTTCCCTTGTTGTTTTTAGCTCCCGTCCGCACCTCGCTGCCTTCATCGGAAATCCAGAGAGCGGAAGCTGAGTGAAGCCAATAAAACCTATTTACCCTCTTCACACGGAGCCTTCACACTCGCCCTGGGGAAATATAATCCAGCTGGCACAATACACCTAATCTCACCAGCGCGTAGTTTGGTCTGACAGTGTGAAGAGCAGCGTTAGGGGACATTTCTCAGCTGCCACATGAGATCCTGGCGTCTCCGTCACGTTGAACTCTCCCATTGTTGAGCAGAATCGGACCCAAAGTTTAGTTTGAAATGATGCGGAGAAACTGACCCGAGCTTCTCAGGTTCTACTTTATGGTAACGATTAAAAAACTCATTATAAACTGTAATTAGTGGCTTAATTCGAGGTAACTGAATATTTTATAGACCCATTAAAGTTTGTGTTTCCATGCTGTTGTTGGACTTTTGGACCAATCACAGGAAGTCGAGACAGCATTAGACAATAGAAGCAGCTCCAATAATCAAGTTTCTAAAAACATCCGTCAGTCGTGGTCTCGTGTACGTACACCAGCCGATGCAGATGAACATCCACTTGCGCAGCTTGTCGGTGGAGTAGGTGAGGACGATGGCCGTGTGCAGGTAGCAGCCCTCGCCGAACATCCAGAAGAAGTTGGTGGAGTGGAAATAGTTGAAGGAGGCGGTGACGAGGCGACACCAGATCTACGGAAACAGATCAAATACGTCACCACGACACCGGAACTCGTACTTTAGCTAACTGAGCTCAGAAAACGGGTTATTGTGTTCATGTTGTGAGAATCAGGAAGGAATATTTAGACTTTTTAATGTAAAGTCATGTTTTCGGTTGGTTTAATGAAAGAGATTTTAATGGAAATGAACTGAATTCAAGTAAATAAATCAAGTAATTAAATATGAAATAATAAATACAATGTGAACAGGATTTCTTATTGAAATATATTGAAATACTGAAGTATTGCACATTTAAAAAGAAATGACACCTGATTTGTGGATCAATGAAGTCGTGTCTGGACGTAAATGTATCTGATCTAATGGTGTATGTGTGTGTGTGTGTGTGTGTGTGTGTGTGTGTGTGTGTCTGTGTGTGTGTGTGTGTGTGTGTGTGTGTGTGTGTGTGTGACACGCACCACGTTGCTCTCGTGCACCTCGGGGCTCATGGTCATTTGGACGATGAACCAGGTGGCGTTCCTCAGGATGAAGGCGGTGATGAGGTTCCAGTGGATGATGTTCCTCAGGCAGCGGATGCTCCTGTCAGAGGAAGAGGAGGAGGAAGAGGAAGAGGAAGAGGAAGAGGAAGAGGAAGAGGAGGAGGAAGAGGAAGAGGAGGAGAAATTACTGAGAGGTTCTTTCTCTCCTGCTGCGAGAGGAGAGGAGGAGAAGAGGAGAAGATGATGTGAATCGACTGAATTAAACATCTTCTCCTGCTGAGACGTTAAACTCAGATATGAGATCAGACTCGAAGTGAATCATCGACGCCAAATAAAGATGGACGACACGATGGAAGCCAGATCATCTGATCGCCCCCTGGTGGCTGGCTGCAGTATAGGTCGTGAACCCAGCCTCCTCCATGTTGGTGAATGGGACATGGATCAAACTACAAGGTCAAATAAATGTTTGTTTGTTTGTCAAAGATGGTTTCTGTCATTTTATGTAGTCATATAATTAACGCTCATGATTGACAGTGGAGACTGACTCCTGATTGGTCGATACCACGGCTCCATGGAGTGATGTCATTGTGTTTGTATGGAGGCAGGAAGTGGAGACCTGTCGTCCATCCCTCAGGAAAACAGAAGAAGAAGAATAACGAATCCCTGTCGTCGCCTCCGATGAGGAAACGTTTGATTCCCACAGTTTCTGTCACGTCCTGAAAAACTCTCGCTGTCTTTTTACATGTTGTAAATAAATCGACCTCAAGACACAATTAAAATCTGCCTCCGAGCGAACGGTCGAAAATAGACGCTCATGACTAAACGGACACGACGAACCTCGTCCCCATAGTGACGGCCTCCATCGCTGTCACCAGCTGACGGCGTTATCTGCCTCCTCCTCCTCCTCCTCCTCCTCCTCCTCCTCCTCCTCCTCCTCCGTCGACCATGAATGACATGATTTATTTTTCAGCGTGCATCAATTCTTAATAGGTGTCACTTGCAGCGGCTTTGTGCTGAGTGAGCAGACGTGCACGGGCGGAAGTGTTCCCGTGACACTGAATCATTCAGCCTCTTTATTAATCAGCTTAAAGAAAATAACGGCCTCATTAATACGGCAGCTGTTCTGAATAATGTTAATATTACGCAGACGTGACAAAGAAAATCCTTCAGGGTTTAAAAATATGAATTTGGGGTTTTAAAAATCACATTCCTCCACAAACAAGCTGCTGGTTTCCTCGATTCCTCGTTTCCTCGTCACTTTGGAGCAGAACTTTCATTAACGTCAAACCTCGACGGCGCCAGAAGCAGAAGGAGGAAGTGTTTCTTTTCTCAAACAGGCGTCTTCATTACTCTGCGTGACCTCACTTCCCTCAGCGTCCTCCCGGAGGCTCCGGCACCGACGACCCGATGCGTCACGATGAAGAGGCCGAACGCTCGTGAAGACACGTTTTCATTAAAGTCACAGAGACGTAGATTTAACAATTAATGATTTTCATCTTGTTGCTCCTGCTTCTTTCATTCTGCTGGTTCCTGTTGTTATTTACTTTATTCTCTTTATACCATTTCATTTTAAACATATACATGTATCAATATATTTCATAGTATTGTAGTATTGTTTGTATAATACTGTATATATCTGTTATATTTAAAATTGAAGTTGTGATATATTGAAATTCCTCCATCCTCTGAGATGTGACGAGGAGCGCCCCCCCCCCCCCCCTCCCGTCGCATCATGCCGAGGCCGATGACAGCAGAGGTCAGAGGTCAGCGTTTGGATTTCCTCTGGTAAACACGTGGCAGCCGTCTCATTTATTCATCTCTTCGTCTCGTCCTGATCAAACAACTCGGGGGGGGGGGGGGGGGAGGTGTGGGTGGAGGTGAGCGGTCGACTACACACAGAGAATTACTTTTATTCCCATCATGCATCACCAGTGTGATCACATTCAGATTCCGTTCCCGCACATGAACCCAGCAACGACCCTGCAGCTCGCGGGTTCTGATCAGAGAAGCGAGGCTCCCTCACTGACACGGTTTGTTACGTGCACGACTTAAACCAAGAAACTTCATGAGCTATTGCAGAGATTTCAAACTTCCCAGTGAGCGAGTGGACGTGTCGATGGCGTCTCAAATGTCTCAGGATGAAGAAGAGGAGCCGCACACGTAGAAGACGAAGACGTCAACTTGGAGAGACGAGGAGATTCCAGAGGTTTTGGCTTCACAGGACAAACTCTAACTACAGGAAATGTCCAAATGAAGAGGACGTCTCTGGAGGTCAGAGTCTCCTGTTATCTGCAGCGTCGCCCTTTAGAAGATCCCGCTCGTCTCCACCGGGATCGTTTCCTCTCGTGTCTCTTTCCTCTCCGGTTCCGCAGCACGGAGCCGGGGCGTCGCTCGTTCTCTCCGTCGGGCGCCAACCTGCAGCAACCTTCCCCTTAAACAGCTCAGGCTCATTACAAAGAGGAGAAGGTGAGTGACTGAGTAATAAATGCCAAACTACTCCACTGCCCCCCCCCCCCCCCCCCACCTCTGTGCCATTTTTAGCCGGCTGACACTTGTCCGTCCCCCCCCCCCCCCGTGTCCGAGCCGCTGTGGCCCTGGAACACGGGTTGTGCATAAACGGCGTGCTGTACAGCTTCTATTCATTACGTCTCTCTGTGGCCTTTCACGCTTTTCTCACCGCCCGGGGGTGTTGGAGGGATCGATAACCCCCGGCTGCCGAGGGTGCTAAGACCTTTCTCTGGTTAACGCACGGTTTGCTCCGGTTTGTCGCAGAAACCCATTCCACCTCCACCAGGCGTCCCAGCAGGCCGCCGCTACACGGTTTGTGTTTCTTCCTTCCAGAGAAGGGTCTATTATTCCCCTTTGTGGGGGAAACGTGCCCTAGTTTTTCTGGGCGTCTAAAGCCTTTTACATCTGCGGGATTGAGATAGGGAAGGTTTCATCCCATGACCAAACGGTTTTCGAATAAGAACGAGAGGCGCTTTGAACGAGGGATCTCCAGAACACTGACGCGTCTGTCACATCGAGGATGTGTTGGGGATTATCAGCTGGTGGAGACGCTCACCTCAGACACAAGAAGAGGAAGAAGGCGACGAGCAGAGCCACCATGGAGATGAAGTGACCCAGGAAGTTTATGATCACGGCGATCTGGTAGTGCATCTTGGACTTTTTCTGCAGGGAGGAAGGAAACACAAGAAAATCCTCTTTATTCATAATGTGTGTTTTCAGAAGCGACTCGGTGGAGAAGAGGAGTCGATGTTCAAACACTTTCAACATGAACAACATCAACAGACAAATAAACAATAAGAATCTATTAAAAAGCTGCTGTGACTCTAAACATCTGACAAACATCAAATAAATCACAAACGATACGATTACATTTTCTTTTCAGACCCTTGTTTTGCATCTTAAGGTCATTTTTCACATGTTTTTGGTCATTTGATTTTACTTCTATGGCCGTTGAATGTCTGTCTGTGCACATTCTGCATGTTTTGTGACACGTTGTAGTTGCTCTGCAGCCTCTCTTGCACGTTTCGCCTCTTTGTGGTACTTTTGACCTTTTATTGCCGTTTCCTGTCTCTTTGTGGTTGTTTTTATTTGCTGTTGCAGCTGGTACCTTTGCATCTCCGTCATTTTTCACATCTTTATAGTCTGTGTGGACATGTTTTATGTTTTTTTGTGTCACTTTGAAGTTTTGCATCACACTGGGCTGTTTTTTTAAATCTCTTCGTGGTCTTTTTTGTCCTTTTTACTGTTGTTGTGTGTCTCTGTGTTCTGTGTCCTTGTTTAGTGTATTCATTTGTGTCCCTACTTTTCTGTCTCTTATATATTTTGTCTTTGTGTTGTTGTTGTGTCTCTCTGCACTCACTTTATAGTGGTTTTGTGGTTGTTATTTATGTCCCTCTGGTCGTTTCATGGATATTAACTTTTAGAAAAACCACCTTTCACCTTATCCCTCCTGCAGCGCGGGCACCTACGGGAGCCAATCAGATTGGAGGAGGGCCGGTACCGCCCCCTCCCGCCGCTCTGGCCCCTCCCCTGGTTTTGCAACACGAACTGGCTCGTGAATCGTGCACGGTCTCGACACGAGGTCTCCTGCTGCAGCTGGAGGTTTTTACACCCAACATAAAACATCTTCCTGTGAATCTCTGGCTGAGACTCACAGTCTGTGACTCACAGATCCATTGTGATCGCCCCCCCCCCCCCCCCCCCCCCCCCCACACTACGGACAGTAATCTGGGCTGTAAGTGGATTTATGTAACCTGCTGGTGTCTACGCGCAGATTAAATGTTTAATCCCCACCCGGCAACCCGTCATCTGTCCCATTCACTATATTTTGGTGCAGTGGCTCAAGTCTTTACTCTTTCTAAGGCTGCGGTGGACAGATGGTGCCGAATCTTCACGTCAACAGAACCGACTCTTTTCTCCTCGTTCACGAAGAAGCAACCGTTTTAGAGTAAAAACAGGAAATGAATTGTTCCTCCGAAACAAGAAAGTATAAGCGACTAACAAACGAGACATATGAACAGTTTGGGTTATTTTAAAGATGTGAAACTACTCGATGATTGTTGGTTATTTGACTGGATGGTAATTACACTCACTGCCACAAGAGGTCACACAAACGTAAAAGCTGTATCAGCCGAGTACGACACGAAAGTTGGGATCGTGACATGAAACCAGAAGACAGTGGAGTCGCCCCCTGCTGGTCATTACACAGAATACAGGTTTCAGGCATCGAACCTGGAGTCTAAGAACATCATTTTTTACTAATTCAACTGTTTGTTTATTGTTGGTTTATTTTTCCGCAGGATTACGCAGAAACTACTGAATCGATTGTCTTCAAACTTGTTGGAGGGACGGAGCCTGGACAGTTTTTATTTGAGCTTTTCTTTAACTTTAAATGAACCATTTACGTGATCACACCACTTCTACGATAAGAAACAAGACCTTGGCTGAAGCAGCTTTCTGCTGAGTGACACGTTTATTCATGTGCTTTATCTCTGACATCTTCTGTTTTCAACCTTGAGCTGCACTTAAATAAGGTTTATTTATTTATCTCTTTTATTCTGTTTTAAGGGAACCTTTTTTAGATCCTGTTTACAAGTGCGTTCCTCCTGAACATCTTTTATGTTCCAGGTAAAACTTGTTCCGTTAAAAGGAGCCAGGCAGCGACCTCGCCTCGGGAGGATGAGAAGCAGCTGCAGCCTCTCGGAGGAGAGAGAGAAACGACGACTCTCTAAAACTGCTTCAAAGTGAAGGAGGATTTATCTTCGAGAAGAGAAGTCACAGAAATCTGACATCAAATTAAAAGAATCAGAGCTGAAAGAATAGTCATTAATGCAATAACAATATTATATTTCAGTATTTACCCTGTATTACTTTTTTACATTACTTTTCTTTACTGCTTATCGTATTGAGTCATATCGTATCTTATCTTATCTTATATAATCGTATCATATCAGTTGATCGATGAATCAGTATTTTGACAAGTAAATTGTCAGGAAATTAATTCGCCTTCTAAAATGACTATTTTATGTTTTCTCTAAAAAACAACTAGATTCACCACTTTCAGTCTTAATGAATGTTTTTCCAGACTCACACGAGGTCACTGTGACCTTCGACCTTTGACCCCTGAAATCGAATCAGTCCAAGTGAACATTTGCACCAAATCTGAGGAAATTCCTTCGTGGCGATCTTGAGAATCTCGTGTTCACAGGAAACATGATAGAGACATAAAAATCAATGAAAGTATAAAATAATTGGCAGATTAATGGATGAATAAATTGAGCCAGAGTCCACAGGAGGACTTTTCTCTGTATTTGAGGTTCATCGCTCGTCCTCTGTCCCAGTTATTAATAATAATAATAATAATAATAATAATAATAAAAGCAGCGGCTGTGTCATGTTCCTCTGCTGCTGCCAACAAGCTGTAGTTTTCCACTCACACTCCCAGTCTGTATAAAGAGATCGTCTGAAGGGCAGCGAGACAAGAGGAACGACTCCTGCTCTCAATCTACACACATGAGAATTAACACGAGCTGCAGAGAATAAAGACTGAAGGAGTCGGAGTCTGCTGCCGGAGTGGAGGACTCATAAATCAAGAGAACAGGAGCTTTTAAAATGGAGGGCGAGGAGGAGGGGTGCAGGACGAGAGGACCAGATAAGACCCGCCCACCCGCCACCAGCCTCGGGTCCCACAGAACGGGAATCAAACTCACTGTCGTCTCGTACCAAACAACAAAGCCACTTATCACGCGTCGTGGTAAATATCCTCCGGCGAGTCCCGAAAGGAAAAGAAGATTCTGTTTCATTTCCCCCTCAACAAACTTTTCAATAAGCGTTTGATCCACTCGCTTTCACTTCCCCGCGGGACGCCGCCCATCCCGCTCGATACGGGCTGAACTTTAAAGAGGCGCTTCTTCAGCCCCCTCCCCCCCCACACGTCCTCACGTCAATCACACCTCTGCAGCCGCCGCCACGCAGTGATTTATTTCAGCCACAAAAGAGGAGGAAAAAAAATCAAATACACATTTTAAAAGGTCAGACAGTGTGTATCCGTCTTGTGATCGATGGGACATCAGACTGTGGGAGCGTCTCAGAGAAAACACGAGATGGAGGAGCTCAGTCAGTCGCTGTTTCAGATCCATGAAGCTTCTACTGGTCGATGTGGGAAATCTGAAGATACACTGAGGGGGCGTCGCTGGGTTATTTACATGATCTCATCCTCTGTAGTTTCTACAGCTGCTTGATGAATAAAATAATAATTATTATTATTATCATCATCTTTAGGATCTTTGTTTGGATTTCATATGGCATTTTTTGGTTTGTGTCTTGTTACATCAGATATTCAGGCAGGAAACAATTTAAATAAGTCGTCAGAGAATATTTAACGTTTATGTTCAAACACTTAAAATGAATCATTTTCTGATCAATATGAGCTTTAGATTGTTTCTCTATTAGTTGTGGAGCCGTCGTGACAAATGTTTTTCTTGTTGTTGACCTTTGACCCATCAGCTCCTGAAGTGAATGTAGATGAACTCGCGTGCAGGAGAATGAGTGAAATCAAATAGTGACTCAGTCTCCGTCCAGCACCAAGTGTGTGTTCATCCTCCACTGAAAATAGTTCCATCAAATCCAATGACTGAGATTTATTAAATCCACAACTGCTGTGGTAACGGGGGGGCAGGACCGAACTAGTTGAACCTGCTCGGAGTTCATGGAAACTCGACTGTTTCTCATTCAGCTCCATCAGATTTTGCGGCCGAACAAAACAAACGTGCTCTGCTACTGTGCCATGTTTGTAATTTAGCAAACAGCTCATTTACAAATGTGGAGGGCTGATTTGGGGTCAGCGTGTTCCGTCTGAAAAGCTTTGTCTGCCGTCCCAATTAAAATGAGCTCATCACATGTGCTCGTCACAAAACAGCGTCCAGGTGGAGGAAGTGAAAAACATGTGACTGGGCGAGAATCTGGAGCACAGCAGGAGCAGGACAGCAGCTCAGCGCTGAACAGAAAGAAATGATCATAACTTCGCTGCAGGTTGTTTTCAAGCTTCCAAACGACTTCTACTGGAAAACAAGATGTTTAAAGGAATAAATAAATAGAGAAAAGACAGTTTGATATGAAAATATTCATCTCTTCATTCATTCATTTATTTCTCCATTTATTTCTCCATTGGTTGATTTCTTCATTTCAACATTTATTTACTTCTACATTAATTCACTCACATCTCCATTTATTCATGTATTTATTTCTACATTTATTAACTTATTTCAAAATATATTCATTTATTTCTTCTATGTGTCAAGCGATCTGACTTCAGGACCTGAACCTTCGTCTCTGGCTTCATGTTCAACCTCGATGAACTTTGACCCACGACTTTCTCCTTTCACTCACACTACACCCAGCTCCCTTTTTAACATATAGACACAGACGTGCATGAATAAATACATGTAGACGTATATAAATGAATGAATGAATGAATATGGAAATACCCAAATAACCTTTTTTCATCACAAACTGTTATTATTGTTCCATTAATTACTGTATTTAACTGTTTTTCTATTTATACTCGTGTCCTGTATTTGTCCTTTATAACACATGAAACCCACCGAGCCTCAAACGTCCAGTAAATGGACGTTAAAGCAGCGATGCCAGCTCCTGTTAGCGGCACGTGCAGGACAGTCGTCGTGCGTTTGAAGCTGTTTCTCTCATGTGATGCTCGGGGACATTCGCTGCCGCGTTCACACTCATTTTTAACGTCCTCTCGTCGCCGCGGGCCCCAAGAAACCGAAGCCTGAATCCATATTTACTATAAATAAGCCTCGGGTGAAGCGGCGGCGCTCATCTCCCACAGCTAACCCCGTCCCTGCGGCTGCTGCCTTCAGATTAACGCATGGGGCTGTTTCATGCTTTGCCATGAAAAGCCTCATTAATCAGAGCATGTGCACACAAACGCACTCTTACCTCCTCCAGGATGGCCTTGCACATGGAGTAGTTCCCCTTCAGCGCCCACGTCCCGTTCGAGAGACAGTTCCTGTAAACGTTATCTGGAAAAAACAAACAAACAGGGAGCTGTTGTTAAAATGTGAGCGGAATCACTTTCTCGTGTGTTTTCGTCACTGTTTTAAAATGTTGTTAATGAATCTTAAGCCTCTCAGATCACTGGAGATGCTCAGGATGTGAATTCCTGCCGGCGCCGTGACCTTTTCCAGACTAATAGGGAGAGATATCATTAGAGGAAGTCGTGGAAAGCTGTGATGTTTCACACGTCGGCTGTCGGGACAGTCTCACACCCTCTGTTATTATTCTTTACATTCAGACGCCGTCACCTCCCTGATTCCTCCTCCACTGACCAAGTGTTCAACCCACGTTCCTCCGACATCTTCCTCAATCATTTTGCTGTTTTCACAAAAGATGTTTTCCTGCTTGTTTTGGGAAACAGGTCGACATCTTCCTCACATAAATGGCCCATCACTGGCAATTTCACTGTGATATTAAAATGGAGGGAGGAGGGAGGAGGGATGGAGGGATGGAGGGAGGAGGGATGGAGGGATGGAGGGATGGAGGGATGGAGGGAGGAGGGAGGAGGGATGGAGGGATGGAGGGAGGAGGGATGGAGGGATGGAGGGAGGAGGGATGGAGGGATGGAGGGATGGAGGGAGGAGGGAGGAGGGATGGAGGGATGGAGGGAGGAGGGATGGAGGGATGGAGGGATGGAGGGATGGAGGGAGGAGGGATGGAGGGATGGAGGGAGGAGGGAGGAGGGATGGAGGGATGGAGGGAGGAGGGAGGAGGGATGGAGGGAGGAGGGAGGAGGGATGGAGGGATGGAGGGAGGAGGGAGGAGGGATGGAGGGAGGAGGGAGGAGGGATGGAGGGAGGAGGGAGGAGGGAGGAGGGATGGAGGGATGGAGGGATGGAGGGAGGAGGGATGGAGGGAGGAGGGAGGAGGGAGGAGGGAGGAGGGATGGAGGGATGGAGGGATGGAGGGAGGAGGGAGGAGGGATGGAGGGAGGAGGGAGGAGGGAGGAGGGATGGAGGGAGGAGGGAGGAGGGAGGAGGGAGGAGGGATGGAGGGATAGGGATGGAGGGAGGAGGGAGGAGGGATGGAGGGATGGAGGGAGGAGGGAGGAGGGATGGAGGGATGGAGGGAGGAGGGATGGAGGGATGGAGGGAGGAGGGATGGAGGGAGGAGGGATGGAGGGAGGAGGGAGGAGGGAGGAGGGAGGAGGGATGGAGGGAGGAGGGATGGAGGGATGGAGGGAGGAGGGATGGAGGGAGGAGGGAGGAGGGAGGAGGGATGGAGGGAGGAGGGATGGAGGGATGGAGGGAGGAGGGAGGAGGGATGGAGGGAGGAGGGAGGAGGGAGGAGGGATGGAGGGAGGAGGGATGGAGGGATGGAGGGAGGAGGGAGGAGGGATGGAGGGAGGAGGGAGGAGGGATGGAGGGAGGAGGGGCCGTCTGCACGAAGCCTGACAAACGACGAGTAAAATTACTTTTTTTTTTTGTCGGCCGGCTGCATCACTGCACGGAAATGAAATTATCCGTAACACATTTCACATTTGTCATTTCACATTTCTAAAGATGAGGGAATGAAACTCATCAAAACGTCCGCGGAGGAAATGAGTCGCGGGAGGTCAGACGTGTTGGGAAGATGTTTTCCCGACATCACCCGCGAGGCAACAGGTGAAGCGGCTGGATCTCGCAGCCCGAGAGTCGAGCGGCGGACGTGACGACGGAGTGGAATCAGCTCGGATGGTGTCGGCTGTGTGAAACCAACGGGTCGGAGCGATTAGCAGGAGCTGAAGAGATAACGTCTCTCTCGGGTCAGGTTCTCCGTCTGACCATCAGCAGGGAGAGCACGTGCACTGAGTCGCTCGCACCCGGGCCGAGACGCTTCTCCCTGACGTGTACGGACAGCTGTGACCCTGCTCCGGAGGAGGGTCGTCTCCACGGGTCGTCGGGCACCGACTCCAGCGAGAGGGACGGTGGTGGAAACGATTCGATCTGGATCCAGAAGCAAACGCACGAACAACAATACAGAAACGTTCTATAACAAGCGGAGATGTTCTGCTTGAAAGGATTTTCACTGGACCTAGTTCCCCCCCCTGAGTCTGATGCAGTATTATTAGATATGACACTAATAGGTCGATAAAAAGGATCTGTCTTTGTGTTAACAGCATTTTACTGTTCACTTCTTTATATAGAGTCCAGTCCAGTGGTTCCCTGCGGGGGGGTCAGGGGGGGGTCGGGGCCCTCCAGAGGGTCGTGAAGAGGAAATAAAATCACAAATAGAAAACAATCATCTGTTGCATCTTTTGATATTTAACTGTAAATATGAAACACGAGTGATGCCTCTCGGCTGCATTTAACCACAACAACCTTTTCTTTTTCCACAAACTGTGTATGTTTGTTTTTCTTTACTCTTTTTTGCTCTTCTCCTCTCATGCCAAAGTCAAAATGTCATTATTGAAAGCATAAACACGCACGCGCACGCGCACGCACACAAACAAACACACAGCGCAGAGTTTCAAAATGTCATGGAGTGACGATCAGACACCTGGCATCCTGGCATTTGGAAACAGTCCCGCTTTCCCCATCAGCGTTATTACACAAGACGGACATGTTTAAACCGCTGTGTGTGCGGAGATAAGCTCCCTGAGACGTGGACCACCACAGGGAGGAAGCAGCTCGTATCAAACGCAGCCACATTAGTGCGCTCTCGTCCTGAGATGAAGGCAGATAACCCTAAATACATGTTTTAATAATGAGATTTTTAGGCAGGGTTAGAGATAAAACAGGAAGTGGGTTGCCTGAGGGCAATAATGTGCAATGAGCTGGGTAAAAATAGCATGTTGACAGTGTAAGGGAGCTGTCATCCCCAATCAAGATTACCTAGCTCGGGATATTCCCTAAACCCCCGACGCAATATCCTAGAGAGCTTTAAACTCTGTGGAGAATCTGTCGGAAGTCCGAAGTTAAGACCGACAGCAAAGTTCACCGACACACACAGAAGTCTCCGTTGTGTCGTACTTTACATTTTAAAAAGTATTTATTTTGGGATTCAAAACGTGTATTATCCTGAGGAAATGATTTCAGACTCGAGGGCTTCTGTAATTCTGCGATGTTATTTAAATCTAATCCACATGACGCTGTGCGATTGGCCCGAACTCTCCTCAGGCGCCACGGTCACAAACAATTAGAATTCAAAGTCACTTTATCACAGAGTGAGTTTTTAAAGAAGGAGCCGACGACACAAAACAAACATCACCGACGAGAGAAGCTCCCCGTGGCTCCGAACCACACAGACATAAAAACAGATACTACATCCCAACACTTCATAACAAAGTGTCAACGACGTGTATTTAATTAATACGCACATTTCCCGGCCTGGTGTTAATCCTCTTTGTGTTGCTAACAGTTGCTTTTAATTTGCCGTTGTCGTTTCCTGTCAGTTTGCCTGAGACGTGATGAAAGGAGTTTTACAGCTGAAGCAAATTGAGGTGGATTTAATTCCCATTTGTTAATTTGTGTGTTGTTGTCGGATCAGAGCTGCGAAACCCTGCAGACGACAGACTGTGAATAAAGACGTGGCGTCTCCACTTCCTCTCGCTGTGCAGAAACAAAGCCCAACGCGCCGGATACGGGCGACGCCATCTTGCGTTGGCGACGCCGGAGTTTGTGCAGCTGTGATCGTGACGTGGTATCGAGGTCCTGCTTAAACACGTCTCAGCCTGTTTTTATAATTATACTAATTATACATCTAAGTTCCCTCTGCTTCTCTCTAAGAGATAAGATAACGAGCTCCTGACTCCAGCTCCGAACAAGCAAGAGATGTCAAACGGTTCCTTTAATGATGAGTTCATTTAAAGTGGGAAAAGGAGAGAATCAGTTCAGGGAGTTGTGTGTTTGTGTTCTTCACTCCACGTGTCCGGTCTGGGACGTTCACACATGACATGTACGATATGAGACCTCGGTCGCGGTGCGGCTGCGTCCGGTTGCCGGGAGTCGAGCGCTGACGGCGTCATAAGGCATCATTTGCATTGGGTCACGAGCTCAAGGTCCCCGGAATATGTGCTGACTTCACGCGGCCGCCGCTGCCAAACTGCTGATGTGCCAGGATTTACATTACCGGCAGACAGGTTTGTGTCTGGAGGAGCTCAGGAGGCTCGGGGGCCTGGATTTGATTCCTCGCTATGTATCACATATATCGGTTTTAATCTTTGCTTAGTGGTCGGGCATTGTTATTTCTGAATGGGTGTCAAAAGCCAGGTGGTAAATCCTCCCCCCCCCCCGGCAACAGGAGCTCTGGGTTCATGTGGCGGGAACACATGGCACCGATCCAAGCTCCTGCAGCGATCCACTTTTCATTTTATTTTCCAAAACGCTGCGGAGCAACAAACGTCAGCGTACAGTGGGAAGTCTCTGCGGGTTGGAAACGCACAACAGAGCAGAATCGTTGCTGTAATTGCCGACCACGCACAAGCAAACGTGCTGACCCAAATATAGTGGCACACGCTCAGCGCATCAACGCGTCGGATCAGCGGCTGCAGCTGAGAAGCATCTTCCTGCTCCTCCTCCGTGTGGTGGAGGCTGTAATTAACTCGAAGCATCAGCAGAAAGACAATGACCTGTTATTTACACCGAATGAGTCAAACCTCGTGTTTCTGACTCGAACGCGGAGGAAAAGGAAACCGTGGAATCGTCTGAGATGTAACGTGATGCGTTCACGTGGTTTTTAAAGGGAAGTCGGTGTTAAAAGTTTTATGTTCTTTTATTTTTCCCTCATTATAAATCATCCGTGTTGATCCGTTTACAGCTGGATCTCGTTTCCTGTTATAATCTGTGTGGAGTCGTGTTGTTTTAGAGTCTCGGTCTGTTTGAGTCGGGCAGACGCTGCTTAAAGGAAATACCTGAAGAGGCACTAATCAATCAATCAATCAACCAATCAATCAATCAATCAATTAATTAATTAATTGATTGATTGTCAGGAGATTATTTCATGAGTAAATTATAATATAACGTCGCAGCTGAGCCAAGAAAAACCAGACAGCAGCTTAATTAGTGAAACGTTCCGCAGCGAAGCGTCCTTCATACCTGAGCTCTGAACACACGCCGCCCGGCTGCTCATGGAAAACTCTGCCGCCGCCGCCGCCGCCTCTTCCTCAGTAAACAGAAAGAAGCGTTTTAAGTTTATTCAGAGTGGAAGCGGGTCGACGCTGCACTGAGGGGAGCGGATGCCAGTTTTCACGCTGGCTGTGTTTTCTGGCTCGTTTGTGTTTGGTGCTGCAGAACGAGACGTCTCCAGGGTCTGAGTGTGCAGCCTGTTTCCAAATCTACAGAGAGGAGAATAATCTACTTTCATACGAATAAGAAAACACAATAAGACTTTGAAACAGGGGAATCTTGTTGTATGATATTAAAACACTGACCTGCTCCTGCTGGAACACAAACGAAGCAACAGTGGAAGAAGACGACTCATTATAGAGATAATAACTGTTTGGTACGTATGTATTTGGGGGGAAATTGGTGTAATCAATCTTTTTCTTGTTAATAAGGAGACATATGTTATTTTTTCTTTCCTCCCGTGTGTTGAAGTCTGTTTGTGTAAGTTGTGCAAAGTTAAAACGCCAAACGTCTGTAGAACAGGAAGCTGCTTCGTGCACAGAAAACACGGAATCTACTCAAACACCTCAACAACGTCCGTGCTGTTGTGATGTCACGTGACTCAATGCCCCTCATTTGCATAACGCACGCCCGGCAGCAAGTCGGACACGCCCCCTAAAGATTGTGAGCTTTCCATTTACGACTTACTCAAAACAGCGCAAGTTTAAATTTAACACTGTTTCTATTATCGCACAATGTATGAGCGACTTAATAAAACCAGGTCAAACGAGAACTGGGACATTTTCCTACTAGTGTCGGAAGCCGTTGACCAATCACAACAGAGTAGGGACAGCTGGCCAATCAGTGCAGAGGGTGGGTCTTAAAGAGACAGGAGCTAAAACCAAGTGTTTGAGCCAGAGGCTGAACAGAGGAGCTGCAGCGGTGGACAGTCTGAGGAAAGTGATGTTTTCTGAACTTTCGAGCATGAAAACACAAATTAAACTCATGAACCTGAGTTCGAGCAGAATTCGTCTCCTTTGAAAATCTAAATAGTTTTCTTCTCCAGCGTCGAGCTGCTGCGGCGCTGAAACAAATTTCCTCACTTGTCATTTTCCCAAATCTAACGAGACAAGTCGAACCCTGGTAATAAATCCCTGTGGTGTGGGTGTAATGAAGCTGCTTTGATTCTGCACTTTCGGCAACACACTGCATCAGTGTTTGTTAATGAGAGAAACTACGATGTGTATTTAGCACGACACCACAAGACGCAGGTTTGTGGGCTGTGACTCTTCCTGCAGGAGCCTGACTCCAGCCCATCGTCTGCAGGGCTTCTCCTTTCTGCACAGTCACCTGCGTCCGTGAATTAATATTCAACGCAGGCGCCGCACATTCAGCAAAACGATGCATCGCATTCTCAGTGAGTGAGCATGAGGCTGAGGCGGGCGACCGCTGTGCCACCCCACTGACCGCCAGCGCGGCTCTAAATAAAACCACCACCCTGTTCCCACTTTACAACTGGAGAGTCAGAGGAACGGGCATCCACACACATGCACACACACATGCACACACACATGCACACACACATGCACGTGCACAAACATACATATGAAAATCCCCCCGTCCTCCCTCCGGGGACCATTAAGGGAAAGTCAAGCTTGGCTAGAAAAGGCGAAGGGGTTTGCGGGTGGGGCGAGACGTGCAACAACATAGACGGTTACGCCAGGCTGAGTCACGGACTCGGAGGAGGGGGGGGGGGGGCCCCGGCGCCACGGGCACCTGTCATGAATCAGCCACTGATCGGTCTGGACAACGCCCCCCAGACGTCCGTCATTTCCTCCGTGCGAATGTTTGACAACATGTTGTAATCGTCAGCGAGAGCAGCACCGATATCGAGGAGCTGGGGCTGATCAGCGGTTTCTTTCTGCTGCTGCTTTAATGTTTTACACCTGAACGCACGTCCGAGGGAAACATCGAACCTTTTGTTCCGTTTCATTTACTTCAACCAGCAAATGTCCTCGTGTCGGTTTGATCAAATCTGATATTTAGTGATTTAATTGAAAAAACGAGAATAAAATCCTGTAGCTCGGCAACGAACGTCGGGGATTTGACCTGAATCTAATTTTGGAAAACCCAGCCTGGAATCCTGAATCATAGAACTGTTGCTTCATGGTACTGCTCTTCACAGCAGGGGTGTGTTCACACCTCAATCTATTTATAGCTGGTATTCAACTGAGGTTTGGATTGTGATCAGAACGAGCTTCACCACAGGAAAGTACAGATTCGCCCGAGATCGACTCAGACAAACCTCTGAGGAGGAGTTTACTGCAAATAAAGACACGTTTCCACTTCCTGCTGTACAAAAACATATAGATATAAATAGAATATACAGATACATGAGTATTTCAACCTTTTTGTTTGATCTGATTCCACTAACATGGAGGAGGTGAGGTTTGTTGCAGCCGGTCACCAGGGGGCGATCAAGATGTTTAGGCTTCACTTTTGGGAGCTGATATTTCGCCCATATATTTCTCCGCAGAATCGGGATTAAAGATCCGTTGAATCTTCCCGTGGCCTCGTCTCCTTGTCTGCGGCTGAGAGGTTGACTTGTGTCCTCGTGCACCTGAACCCTGCAGTGATCTCCCTCTGGACCTCCGGACGGCAGCGGCTTCCACTCAGGCTCCTAAGTGCCCACTCCGGACTCCGGGCTCGGCGCTCTGCCCTTGTCTTCACCTAGAGCCACTTGTTTCTGCCCTAATACGACTCAGCCACCACTCGACCTCGCATCACACTTCACTGGGATTAGCTCTGGAGCCTGGTTCGTCTTTATCTTTACTCATCTCTCCTTTTTAAACGTGTAGAAGTTTGATTTCATTTGTGTATTGAATATGTTCTTGTTTATATTAATACTATTGAAACATATATATTTGTAGATTTGACATTTATATTTTTTAAATTGAATCATGGGAGGGAGAAGCAGGATATTATCACCATTACTACTACTTTGTGTGATATGTTTATTTTTACTTTAAGTATTCATGTTTTAATTTATGGGTCTCTCAAAAGGAACCTTGAAATAAATGTATTATTATAATTTATTATTTATTATTACTAGTGGGGGTAAGATAATAATAATCATCTATTGCATCCTATCTCATTACAATAATACAAATATTTAAATATAAAAAACATATGTATTAAAATTCATTTATGAATTATGTATTAAAACTAAAACAATCACCACATGAACAAACGATATTAATTATATATATTACAACAAGACGCGTCCAATAGAACCAGAGGAACTGATAGTAACAGATAATAAAATGTAAACTCAGTTTAGAGCATTTTCCACATTCTTCAGCGACAGCTTTGGCTCAGACAAATAAAAATGATTGTCATGTGGAGAAGTTTTAAATTTCAAGGCTGCAGTTTTCACCACCTCCACTTTTCATCCAATCACTGAGCTGGAAACGATGGACGAGCGTCCTCTGTCAATCTCCCCGACGAGATCCAACATGTGGTCGAGGTTAAAATGAGTCGCTTCAGCAAACACGAGGTATTAGACTGAGAGAAATGCTCGGGAATAAATATGAAAAACTATAAAACTCAATGTGCAGCTCAGGTGGAATCATGGAGACAGAGTAAAATACCTTCTGTGCATGAGAAAGACTCCAGAGTGAAACTCCTGTTTACAGATGTGTTCTGAGTTTTCACGATTTCTGTGTCGCTTTAGTCGATTCCATAACTTTCCATAACTCTCACGCTGGTCTTCAATACGCTTGATTTGCATCTACTTCTATTTATCTTGCGTCTCTTTGTTGTCACTTCTGTTCCCTCTGTGATTGTTTTGCATCTATTTATAGTCATGTTGAGGCCCCTTGTAGTTTTGTGTCTCTATGTGGTCGTCAAATATTCAGAGATACACAAACCAGCGAAGTGCTTCACGTAAAATAAAGGAAAACGAACGTTCTGGGTTCTATCTCTTCACCGGCTCGTTCCCTCACTGGGTCGTGAACCCAACACGCTCCAACTCTTCTGCAAACACAACGATGAAATGATTCGCATCTCTTTCCCGTGACTTTCCAGCGAGTGAAACAAACCTTTAGCACAATAAAACAATCAGTCCCGGTGGTGAGGTCATCGATCAGTGGAGCTTTCAGGGTATTTGTTGGTATAATTATCTAAAATAACCTTGTAACTGATCGATAAATTGTTAGAACTCAACCCGAGGGGAACATGATGACACGGACAAGTTTAACAATCCGTCCACTAGTTGAGATATTTAGAGATTCAGTGAAAATTAAAACGTGTGCGGCTGCTTCATCAGACTCATTCTGACTTTTGAACATTTTTGTGAAAGAGAAAACTTCCACATCGAGTGTCGTCGTCGTTACACAACATCCTGACGGTCGTCGTCAAGTGATGAAGATTAAACCTTGAATCAAAGCTGAGAATTCTCTCAAATATAAAAGCAAATTGTTCAGTAACAAAAACAACATTTTATGATCTATTAGCTGACGAGATGAAACAAACATTTCAGGTGGTTTGTCACATGAGCTTCCTTTGACCTCGCTCATGGGAAAATAATAAATATTTCACAATGACTAGTAATTCATTCATGCTAATAATACACCCAAAGGTTAAAGCAGCCATGCTTCATTTGTCATGAATGAGTCACAACGAGGGAACAATATCACGGAGGAATCCAACGTTCAGAGCGAATCAGCGTTAAATTGTCATGAAGTAAAAATGTCATCGTCTTGTGTCCCGAACTATTTTTCTACCTTTGTCCTTTGCTGACAATGTCCCCTGATGGGCACTCGTCTATTTTAAAAGCTTTTAGGCTCCGCTCGAATCGAGATTATGTTAATCCTGAAGGTGAAATGAACCTCGCAGTGTCAAATCACTGGTGAGCTGCGGCTGAATTACAGCCCGGTTCACTCACTCCCTCTCCACCGAGTCCTGGGGGGGGCGGGGGGGGGGGGGGGGGGGGGGGGGGGGGGGGGGTTTGGACTTTAAATTACCAAGGAAACACATTGGCTTTTATCTCGTAAATTTACTTAATTGTGTTTACTGTATATCCCCGGGTGGTGTTTGTTACCTTCAGAGTGCTGCAGTGCCCCAGATAGATACTGATCGCACGCTGCCAGGAAGACGTTTTCAGACCTACCTGCTCAGTAACTGTGTAAATACAGGAGGTTATTAGTTTGAGGAGTCGTTCGTGTACATTGTCTGAATGAACACATGAATTAATC
Organism: Hippoglossus hippoglossus; assembly: GCF_009819705.1. Classification (NCBI taxonomy): domain Eukaryota; kingdom Metazoa; phylum Chordata; class Actinopteri; order Pleuronectiformes; family Pleuronectidae; genus Hippoglossus; species Hippoglossus hippoglossus. The sequence continues at coordinate 1,800,579 of NC_047169.1, read as the reverse complement.
ATGGGTCTGATGAATTATAGAACTTCTGCATCACTCGGCAGAAAGCTGAATTTGTATGTGCATTAATAAATCTAGTTTCATTAACTTTGTGTTTGCTACATTTTTTTCTTTCTTAATCCTTAAAAATATCAGTACTTTAAAGTGGGAGTGGGTGGGGGGGGGTCGCTTTGTGTTTATAAGACAAGACGGTTATAATTCGTAGATTTTCCATTTATTTCCATTTCATAACTTTAAGTTTAAGTTTGAAACCAGGCCGAGCAGCCGCGAGATGAATCGTGACCGTACAACATTTGATTCGGAGCAAAATAAATAATGGAAAACAGAATAAAAGACGGAGGTTTAAGACGCTGTACATAATTATTTAAGAGTGAGGGAACTACACATCCCACAAACCATTGCAAACGACTTCCAGTTTAACCTTGTTGTTGATATAGTGCGTTATATCGTAGTTTGTCTCGTAGAGTTTAGCGTGGTCACCTAGCGTCGTAACGCTGAACGATCCGAGCGTAGCCAACGCGACGTTTCGTGGTTGTGGTGAACATTTCCATGGTAACAGCGAGCTCCACCAATCATAGCCGTCGCTACTACAGCTGAGGATTGTGGGTAGTGCAGTGCTGCTCCTTGACATCCCGAATAAAACACAGTTGATATGATATGACTTGGGGCTTCTACGGGAGAATGTAACATCGTTTAATGATCGACCAACAGCTAACGTTAGCATTGAACCACTTCCACGTTATCCTTTGATACTGTGACCTGACACACGACCTGGATCACGACGGTAGGTTACGACCTAATTCTGTAGATAACAGGATTTCAGCTTCAGACCCTGAGCTTGTCAACAGAGGAAAATGGCCGTTGTGAATATTGGCGAATAGCTAATGTTACAAATAGCTTCCGTGAAAGGATGATAGGCTAAAGTGCTTGAGCTCGTTTTTGCTGGTTCCAAGTGACCAAAACACCATTTGTTGCAGATTTGAGCTAAAAAATTTGCACAAAACATGAGATTCAGACTAGAAGTGGACAAACTGAAATTTTGACCTGAAGATGGCGCTATATGAAAGTTCAGGGGATCTTCAAAGACTGAATGTTTGCATGACAATTCACAGCAGTAAGGACACATCACAAGAAAAATATTGCCAGCAGGATTAATCCTCAGGAGATGATGAATGTCTGTAAGACGTTTCATTACAATCCATTCATCAGTTGTTGAGATATATTAGTCTGGATCAGACACTGCTATGAAATATTGATTTTTACCTTTTTGGTCAAATTGTTTTTTTGTAAGCGAGCGATGGACGTGATTTACGGAGCAGGTCAGCTTCCTGTAGCTGCTCGATGCCACTTGAGGAGTTCGACCTTCGTGGAAACCGTCGAGCAGCAGAGTTCAGGGACAGTTCGTCACCGGAGCAGAAACCTGAAGCAGTTTCTTACTCTAACAGAATCTGATGAATATCCACAGAGACACCGAAGGTAAATACAGGTCAGATAATTGATTCTGTGCCCTGGATCAGGTTTCATGAAGTATCTCTGAAGGTTATTAACACCAGTAACCACATTTACCTCCTCTGGTGTGTGTTGTTTCCTTCGTGGCAACAGGTTTACGCAGCTTTATGTTTCCTTTTGTGTTTAATCACGTTTTTTCTTTTACGTTTCCTGATGAAAACCCCAGTTTTCACAGCGGGACCATTTGTCTCCGGGACATGTTCATTCTTTCTGGCATTTCAGGCAACATAATCCGCAGCAGTCCTACTTTTGTGTCCACATTTTTCACATACTATTGTGCGTCTCTGGCTAATTTGTATTCTCATGTTAATTTCTGAATACACAATCACGTAAACAGGATTTGCCCGGGGGGGTGGGGGGGGGAGGGGAGAAGGGTATAGAGGCACAAATGTAATAACATGTTGTTTTTGAGTCTGTTGTTTCTGCTCTTGCTGGCACAACATGCAGGACTTACTGGTGGTGTTGTATTTGACCCCGTGGAACATCTCTGGACAGGGTCGCGACACCATCTGGCCGACGCCGCTCCTGGGCCAGCAGGTGCCGATGCCATCGATGGAGGTGTCACAGTAGAGTCCAGAGCCTGAATCGGGGGGGCAAGAAATGTCAGACATACATTCCTGACGTGGCTCAGAACTACATATAGGCATGGTGAAATTCTGCTAATGCCTCAATGATGTTGGCAGTAAACTGTGGAGCTGAGAAACCGGTTTGTGTACATGAGATTTAATGATTACTGCTGCACTTTGCTTTGCTCTGCCGAGCTGAACGCCGTCTCCTGTGGCTCCACGCCAGTGTCTATTTCCAGCATTGTTCTCCTCTTTGATGTTTGGCGTTATAATCTGAGTTCAGATCTAACTTGTTCCCCGTGTTGGGGATTCCACAACAACTCTGCTTTGTAGTAACAGCGCAGGGAATCAGAGAAGAAGAAACGTGTCCAACTCACCGCTCCACTGACCTGTGGCGTTGCCCAGGGTTTGGTTCCAGGAGGCCGCCAGGGACTGTACTGAAATCCAGAGGGAGAGTTTCATCAATATCCAGAACCTCTGTTTGCACGGTTTAGACGAGGCAATGAAAATCTCATTAGATTCAGCTTATCAGCGACAAAGGGTGAGCATTAAAGGGCAACGGTAAACATTGGTGACAGACCTTTCCCCGAGCAATAACAGGACGCGAGCTGTGAATATGGATGTAGACGTGCCCTGAGGGGTCAGGCTATTATTTCTTTAATAACTCAAGAAGATTTAGATGAGAAGATCCGGAAATGACGATGCTCCGCGGGGCAAAAGTTGACGCTTAATGCTAATGTGTTTTTTTACACCAGCGTGTTCACACTTCTTTGTGGTGAGAAAATGATTTAATCCAAGAAAAAAAACATGAGAAATAAGCAGGGATTAGTTTTCTCCTCACAAGAGGAACCACAGCACCGGTCGCTCTTATTTACATCTTCCTGTCGAGGCTGAGCTGTGAATCTTTTCTGTCAGAAACAAGAACAGAAGACGTGTGCTGTGTTGGACAAAAAGACAGATCTGACTTTGACCCATGAGACGTCTTCAACTGTCAGTCTTTGTTTTCTTTAAACTCGTTTGTATCCGTCTCTCCCTTTAACCCTTTAATTCCTCCTTTCACCGCGGCAGTGATCATTTCTTAAGCCGGCAATTATAACCCAAGGGTTTGGGTCACACTCTGTCACAATCTGTCACCAGGAGAAACCCTCCACTACCGTGTCTGGTCTCTGATTGGCTGTGGAACCTCTGGAATTGAAGAGTTCACCCCTTTGCCGATGACAAACGTTTACAGGTTTTGGTGATTCTGTCCGATGAGAAGTAAATTATACATTATATGAATTGGCCTGAGCCTGTGTAAACCACTGTTTAATGTAGTTTGTGGTTTTGGGAGCTCTCTCTATAGTCTGAGAAAATACACCTGACGATGACATGTGGGTTATCTTGTTCTATACAAGGAGAAGGTTTCCTATACGTGCACAGGGAGGGTTGTGTTATGTAGGATTCCTTTAGGATTCCCTTACTCAGATCGTTTCAGTGTTTCCTGATGAATGTTTTCTAACCTTGATGAAGATACAGGATCTGTTTGTTTGGTCAATATCTGCTGACGTTATTATTATTTCCCTCAAGTCAGCGTGGACGAGGAGAGGCTGAATCACAAAGCCGATAAAAAGACATATCCCCTGTGACCTGTATGTGATATAGGATATCATCAATAAGTGTCAGTTAGTCTACATCCATCTTTATTGCAGCCTATAAATTATAACTAATAACTTATAAAAACTAATCAGCTCAGCTGCAGAAATGTTTCAAATGGGAAAACCAACAGCAGCACCGAATAAACTGCTTGTGGTTTATTGAATAATTATATAAATATTATATATATATATGTGGAGTTAACTCGCTCGCTCTCTGCTGATATGTCAGCTTTGGTCATTCTGCTTTTTTTATTATTATCTGTCTCATACATAATTCATGGAAAAATCTTATTTGAAGGCAAAGACAAGCAAACGTTTTGCCCTTTTGGACGACGTAACATTTGATTTGTATAATCATCGTTACTCAGACGTCACTGGAGAAGATTGTTGTGAAACTTTTTAATTGTCTGAGTCAAGATTAAAGACTTTGATCAAACAGCAGAGAAACTGAGAAGTCATAAATGTTTCCTGGTTTGAATCATAAGATGTCAACGTTAAATACCGGACTTCATCTGAAACTAATAATAACTGAAATGAGCTGATTAACAGAAGCTATTTAACCACAATTCACACTAATTAGATAATCAGTTCAAGCTTTAATTGGTTTAATGAAGCCAAACACCAAACGCTCTCTGGCCCCAGCTTCTCTCCTCCAAGCAAATCCTGCTTTTCTCTGTTTCTAATGATTTAACCTAAATAAGAGTTTGTGTAAAAAAGAGAGTTTGTCAGATACACAGTGTGTGTGTGTGTGTGTGTGTGTGTGTGTGTTTAATAACCAGCCATTACTGTGTTTGTGAGCTCAGCACAGAGATGGAATAATAAGACAGTTTGCCAATATCTACAAGGGGAAAGTTGTGATTGAGGGCGAGGTCTTGGCGTTTAGCGGTTACCATCTTGACTGAAAATCAATTCAATCTGGAGCACAACAGTGGAACACATTGAATCGTCACATCGGTTTGTTCACTGGGAAATTACTGCCAGGCCTCGGCGCTCGTGAGACTTACATGAGAAATTCCCTGACAGCATAAGCAGAGCTTCGCACGTCAGATCCGCTGAGGCGGCTGACGGCAGGAGGCTGACGACGGCACACACCTGCAAAACAGAGGAGAGACACGGAGATCAGGCGTAATCTGTGATTCGGATGACATCATCCCTCCGTCCTGACGACTCGGCCCTCGCTGCCACATGCTCCCTCTAATTCCCGGCTACGTGAAGTTGTGCAGAACCGAGCCGAGGGACTCATCCTGCCTTTGAGCGGATGATGCATGTATTTACAACACCTCCCGCCCGACGCAGGGCCGTGAACACAGAGCACTTTGTTGTGCGGAACCATTCTGCCTGTGAAACACATGAAACACACTTTCATGTTCACAGGTACGGGCGTTCAATGAAATATTAAGGCAAAGAAATGACTTATTACCTCCTCTGAAGGTTGCAATGTTAAATTCACAGTATTTCCGTTTGTGCGTCGGGGTAGTGGGGGGGGGGGGGGTCCTACTTTGCATTTGTGCAGAGGGGAAAACATTGAATAATGCACATAATTATCAAACGACAGTAGAGAGCTCAGGAAGTTGTCTGACTGTATCTGCTGGATCTCATGTGACTTAAGCAGCTTATACTGGTGTTTTATTTGTTTCCACCACAACAGGAATATGAGAACCTGTATTTAGGGTTTAGAGAAACGGCGGCACAGCGGAGTTCAGGGTTCAGAGTCTCGTCCCATCACTTGGACGGATGAAAACAAACCGAGACGGATGGCAACTTAAAAACAAAAAGCACAACACCCGTCAACGTGTTGAAATCCGAGTCTGTTATCTGTTCACTTCTCCTCGTGGCATTGGGATGACATTGGGCGAGAGGCGGCGTTCAGCCTGGACATCACAGGGACACACAACCATTCACACTCACATTCACACATACAGGCAATTTAAAGTCGACGATGCACCTAACGCCCGTCTACGTGTCCTTGGACTGTGGAAGGAGGACGGAGAGAAACCCAGCGGACAGAACGTGCAAACTCCACATGGACGGGTCCAGTCGGCCATCAGGTTCCAAGCATTGACTGAAAGTCCCGATGGACGACATGTCTCCACTTCCTTCCACTCGCCAACAGTGAAGCTGCCATCTTGTGCCTTCACAGTCTGATCGGAGCGGTGTCGGGTCTCGTCGACCAATCGTGAGTCAGCCTCAGCCGTCAATCGTCATTTGTAGTGTGTTTGTAGTTTGAGCTGAAGGTTCCAGTGGATGGGATTTATTAGAGGAATCTGTTTTCACCCCTGACCATTTGTTTGTGAGCAGAAAATCTCAAAAGCTCCTGAACTGATTTCATTAAAACTTGTTGGCAGGATGTGGTCTGAGTCACTGAAGAGCTCATTCAACTTGGATTCTCTTTAGCTTTGTGAGATAAGACAGTTTTCAACATTTTCTTTGATTTCTTACAGAATAAATCGTCCTGATGAAACACTAAGACATGTTTAGGGAACTTACTGTTATGAGTGTGTGTAATTTGCCTCAGATCCAAAATAAAAATCTGGATCTAGTGAATTTAAACGTAGTTTCGTGAGGAGACTTTGGGCCTTGGAGGAGACATCATCTCTCCTGAGAGACCTTCAAGTCTCGTAGGTTTAATTTGTGGCTTTGGAAAAAGTTACTGATTTTTTGTCTCGGCCTTGGAAACAAAAATTCTATAACAGCAAGTTTGTGTAACAACCTGGAAAGATGTAGTTTAAAATGCATGAGCAGGTCGAACATAACATAACATAACATAACATCCATTCATCCATTATCCATAACGCTTATCCTCTGAAAGTCGCACAGGGGTTTGCAACCAATCCCAGCTGACAATGGGCGAGGGGGGGGGGGGGTTCATCCTGGTCGTATTCACTGGACTGATATCTGTGAGCTTTTTGCAATTTGGTGCATCTGGACTGAATTTAAGAAAACTCTGATACGAAGATGAGAGAAATGTGCGTCAGGGGTGTGAAGTGAGGGATCAGTGTCCCCTCCCCCTAATTCCAACCCTCTAATTACTAATCCAATTACCTCTTGACCCCCGCGGGGACCACACCCATCTCTCTGCCTTTCATCAACACACCTGTAAAGTTAGTGTGTCTTGCACGGCTGTGACGTTATTGTGGTGACAGAAATCTGTCCGCATATGAACACCTGCCAAAGCACTCACAAGCGCCTAAGTGGTAGTTCCTGCTGCAGCCGGTGTCTCCAGGACCACAGTTTGCCACCATCGCACACACAGACACACACGAGGTGGAAACACAACACAACAGTGCTGCTGGTAAACACCCAGTGAGTGTTTGTATTGTGCTTCGTTTTTCATCTGGAAACGGTGAACTGCTGCCGGCACACACGCAGCATCTGTCAGTGCCGTTTCCCTGAGAGGCACAAAAGACTGTAAAATGTCACCAGTTAGCTCTTTGTTTCCTCATTGACCCCCAGTAAACGAGGTGACGTCTCAGTGCAGCTGTCCTTAAGTGTGCACTGGCCCCCGTGGACACGAGAGGGCGGTGGCTATTACCAATAAAGCCAATGATTCATTTCCTCCTTAAATAAAACATCCTTCAGCTCATCAATGATGCATCACCAGAAACTGTAAACACTTCACGTTTGTCGGACGCGACGTCCGCTGAATTTTCCTTCAACTCTCCGGGTCGTGTGTCGTGTGCACGCTCGCACCGATGGCTACAGCAGCGTGCGGCGGCAGCAGGGTGTGTAGTCGCACCAGATAAAAAACGCTAGAGTGCCCCAGATTTCAGAGAAGTGGTGCTGATGGTTCGCTGCGTCTGTCGGCCGCTGGGTGACGGCTGTGCGGGTATCGTGGTTCTGTGTGACCGACTGTACCAGCTGCTCGGCTCCTTACAGCAGGGCCGCAGCAGGGAGATCTGCACGTATTTCATCAGGGAGCATCGATTTCTGTGCTGGGGGAAATATTCTGGGACTTGAGTAAAAGTATCCAAACTTGGCACCAATCTTATTGATGCGTTGAAATGTGAGCAGCTTCTTAAATGTTGTTGAGGCGAAGCTGCAACAAACCTGCGTGTTCTGTCCTTAAATACTTGTTTTCTGCAGCTTTTGTGCTGTTTTCTATTATGTGTCTCAGCAGAGTCAGGAGTTATGACCTGTGTTTTCATGCATGCGTCATGTTTCTGGAGGATCATGTGGAAAACGTACGAAAACATGTTGAGCAAAATGTGAAACATAACTAGTAATTAAAGCTGACAAGAATAGTTTAGCAAAAGTTTCGATATCTCCCTCTGAAAAGTACAAGAACAGATGTTTAATTAGTAGTGGCAAGAAACCAAGTACATTTACTCAGGTTTGGTACTTTACTTGAGTATTTTTACTCTTGATACTTCTTCTCCACTTTAGATAGAAATATTGTGTTTTTTACAGTATAATCAATAAATAAACCACGTTTGGTTACTTATTGATCTGTCGTGGGAATTCACCACTCGGCTGCGACATTAAAGTAACTGTGATCCAATACTGCTGTACTTTCTCTTGAGTATTTCTACTCAGTGCTACTTATACTCCATTACATTTTAAATGGCAACATTGTGTTTTTTACAATATGATCAATAAATAAATCAATTTTAGGTCAGATGACATCACGTGAGTTAGAGTCAGCAGCACCTTTATCAGCTTCAGATTAAAGTATAACCCTTGTACTGTTTGTACATTTGTAACTTCAACATCCTCTCAGTGCTACTTTACGCTTTCAAATGAAAATATTGTGTTTTTTATAACCTAATTAATAATTAAATTATGATAGTTATCAACCCCTCAATATTAAATTAACCTTTATCAGCTGCATCGTTTCAGTACATTTCTAACTTGTTTTCACTTGAGTGTTTCCACTTTAACTTCGACCACATCTTCCACCACAGCTGCACAGAAATACTTGTATTTGGGCAAAGTAATGAAGCCAAAGTACTCAGTTGCTTTGTCTGGTATGTGACCTGCGAGTTCCTGTGAGTGAGCCCCCCCCCGGGCACTTAAATCACAACAGGAATAGAAGCAGGGTCGTTTCAGAAAAAGGCTTCAGAGGATTCTTTACTATTCTTGGTGGCACAGATTTCTTCACACAATGGGGTGGGGGTGGGGGGTGGATGAAGTAATCCTCCCCAGGCATCTGGAGCAACATCTGCATGAGCAGAACAAAGTAGACCACATGCCCCGAGTGCTGCCCCCTGGGCTCTGGGTTTTGCTCACAACAGAAAATGTGAATTTTACGCCTCAGCGTGTTTCCTCCTCCTCTGTGTCTCCCTGCGTGTGTTCGTCCCGAGTCGTGGTTCGTCCAGCTTCAGCAGCGGTTGCTTGTGTCACTCGGGTTCGTGTTCTCAGGCCATCTTAACCCCACGAGCTCCTCTCGTGTCTCTGTGTGGGCGAGTAAACCCCACCACCGGCAGCTCCAGCGTGTCTGTCACCTAACAAGAAGCAGATTGTTCCTAATGTGCCGCAGTGAGAATCTCTCAGCTCCAAACGCAGGGTTCCACGAGCAACCTCTCTGCATGGCATGTGGTTTCTGTTAAACAGCTGTGAGACAGGGCGACAGCACCCAGAGAACCCAACATCTGGACGGGATGATGGTGTCAAATCCCTTCACATCTAGATTAGACTCTGACGCTGCAGCCCGCGTCTGTTACAACTGTTTTAATCACATGGGGTCAAAGCGCACAACAGGCGCAGAACTTACCTGGAGCAGGATGAAGCCTTTGCGACGCATTTCCAGACCTGTTAGTTCCTCACATCATGATCCCGGGTGAACTGGAGGTGTTTCTGTGAGGAGTTGCCGGGATGTTGTGCGTCCTGCACCCTGCACAGGAGCGATCCTCCGAGGCTCCGCGCGCAGGGGAAGTCGCATTACCCGGAGACGAGGTGTGTTTGGGGAGCGAGGTCTCCACGTGATGGTCTCCGGATGAAACCAGAGGCGATGGTCCAGTCACGGAGACAGAGATGTCCCCCTCGGCCAGCGGGTGGATGAGGTGTCCTCCCCCCAGTCCTCTCGGTTTCCCCCTGGGTGTCTGCTGAAGTCGTCAGTGTGCGTTAAACTGGAGACCGCACCTCGGGGACACGCGCACCATCACACTCACTGCGCACAGAAGCTCCAACGCAACTCCGCAGCGTCCTCCTGCAGCGTCCTGCTCCTCCAGCTCCTCATCCGGCGTCTGACCCGTGCGCGGATCCGCCGTGATGCCTCCGCCGTGGATCCGTCTCCTCCTCCTCCACGCGCCGCCCACGTTGCGCGTCTTATTATCGTGGGGTGGGGTGGGGGGGGGGACTCCGCGCATCCCTCGCCGGGGAGTTAATTATGCAGCGGCTCTCCGCGGCTCCACATCCCGGCTCCACATCCCTCCGCACTCCGCACGTCACCGCGACCACAAAGTTGAAGGGTGAAGTGATTTAGGACCGAATCCGTGCGCGGAGGAGCGGCTCGTGCCCGCGCGTCCGGGACACGGAGCAGCTCTCCTCGCGCAGCAGATCGGGCTGCGAGCAGATGGACAGATGGTCCCGCTGAGTCAATACCGAAGAGTCCCCGGGGGACGAGCTGGAACAACATCCACCGAGCAGAGATCCACCGACACACTGCTCACAGACACGATCTGAACTGAGATCAGATCAGACTGATCCATTTGTGCTTTACTCACTTTCAACACAATTCAGATTAAAGATTAACATGTAAATCATGTTATTAATCATTCATGTGATAAAAGCTCGTTACTGTGGCTCCTAATTGTGTTTGTTTATAGAATGATCATTAAACCAGCGACTGTAGATAATGTAAAGATGATCACTGACTGTATATAAAGACGATCAGTGACTGTATATAAAGATGATCAGTGACTGTATATAAAGATGATCGGTGACTGTATATAAAGAGGATCAGTGACTGTATATAAAGATGATCAGTGACTGTATATAAAGATGATCAGTGACTGTATATAAAGATGATCAGTGACTGTATATAAAGATGATCAGTGACTGTATATAAAGATGATCAGTGTCTGTATATAAAGATGATCAGTGACTGTATATAAAGACCGTCAGTGACTGTATATAAAGATGATCAGTGACTGTATATAAAGATGATCAGTGACTGTATATAAAGATGATCAGTGACTGTATATAAAGATGATCAGTGACTGTATATAAAGACCATCAGTGTCTGTATATAAAGATGATCAGTGACTGTATATAAAGATGATCAGTGTCTGTATATAAAGATGATCAGTGACTGTATATAAAGATGATCAGTGACTGTATATAAAGATGATCGGTGACTGTATATAAAGACCATCAGTGACTGTATATAAAGACCATCAGTGTCTGTATATAAAGATGATCGGTGACTGTATATAAAGAGGATCAGTGACTGTATATAAAGATGATCAGTGACTGTATATAAAGATGATCAGTGACTGTATATAAAGATGATCAGTGACTGTATATAAAGATGATCAGTGACTGTATATAAAGATGATCAGTGACTGTATATAAAGACCGTCAGTGACTGTATATAAAGATGATTAGTGTCTGTATATAAAGATGATTAGTGTCTGTATATAAAGATGATTAGTGTCTGTATATAAAGATGATTAGTGTCTGTATATAAAGATGATTAGTGTCTGTATATAAAGACCATCAGTGACTGTATATAAAGATGATTAGTGTCTGTATATAAAGATGATTAGTGTCTGTATATAAAGATGATCAGTGACTGTATATAAAGACCATCAGTGACTGTATATAAAGATGATTAGTGTCTGTATATAAAGATGATCAGTGACTGTATATAAAGACCATCAGTGACTGTATATAAAGACCGTCAGTGACTGTATATAAAGATGATTAGTGTCTGTATATAAAGATGATTAGTGTCTGTATATAAAGACCATCAGTGTCTGTATATAAAGATGATCAGTGACTGTATATAAAGACCATCAGTGACTGTATATAAAGACCATCAGTGACTGTATATAGAGATGATCAGTGACTGTATATAAAGATGATCAGTGACTGTATATAAAGATGATCAGTGACTGTATATAAAGACCATCAGTGACTGTATATAAAGAGGATCAGTGACTGTATATAGAGATGATCAGTGACTGTATATAAAGATGATCAGTGACTGTATATACAGATGATCAGTGACTGTATATAAAGAGGATCAGTGACTGTATATAAAGATGATCAGTGACTGTATATAAAGACCATCAGTGACTGTATATAAAGATGATTAGTGTCTGTATATAAAGACCATCAGTGACTGTATATAAAGATGATTAGTGTCTGTATATACAGACCATCAGTGACTGTATATAAAGACCATCAGTGACTGTATATAAAGATGATCAGTGACTGTATATAAAGACCATCAGTGACTGTATATAAAGTTGATCAGTGACTGTATATAAAGATGATCAGTGACTGTATATAAAGATGATTAGTGTCTGTATATAAAGACCATCAGTGACTGTATATAAAGATGATTAGTGTCTGTATATAAAGATGATTAGTGTCTGTATATAAAGACCATCAGTGACTGTATATAAAGATGATTAGTGTCTGTACATAAAGATGATCAGTGACTGTATATAAAGACCGTCAGTGACTGTATATAAAGACCATCAGTGACTGTATATAAAGACCGTCAGTGACTGTATATAAAGATGATTAGTGTCTGTATATAAAGATGATCAGTGACTGTATATAAAGACCGTCAGTGACTGTATATAAAGACCGTCAGTGACTGTATATAAAGACCATCAGTGACTGTATATAAAGACCGTCAGTGACTGTATATAAAGATGATCAGTGACTGTATATAAAGACCATCAGTGACTGTATATAAAGACCGTCAGTGACTGTATATAAAGACCATCAGTGACTGTATATAAAGAGGATCAGTGACTGTATATAGAGATGATCAGTGACTGTATATAAAGATGATCAGTGACTGTATATAAAGATGATCAGTGACTGTATATAAAGACCATCAGTGACTGTATATAAAGAGGATCAGTGACTGTATATAGAGATGATCAGTGACTGTATATAAAGATGATCAGTGACTGTATATAAAGATGATCAGTGACTGTTATAAAGACCATCAGTGACTGTATATAAAGATGATCAGTGACTGTATATAAAGACCATCAGTGACTGTATATAAAGATGATCAGTGACTGTATATAAAGATGATCAGTGACGGTATATAAAGACCATCAGTGACGGTATATAAAGAGGATCAGTGACTGTATATAAAGATGATCAGTGACTGTTATAAAGACCATCAGTGACTGTATATAAAGATGATTAGTGTCTGTATATAAAGATGATTAGTGTCTGTATATGAAGACCGTCAGTGTCTGTATATGAAGACCGTCAGTGACTGTATATGAAGACCGTCAGTGTCTGTATATAAAGAGGATCAGTGACTGTATATAAAGATGATCAGTGACTGTATATAAAGATGATCAGTGACTGTATATAAAGATGATCAGTGACTGTATATAAAGATGATCAGTGACTGTATATAAAGATGATCAGTGACTGTATATAAAGATGATCAGTGTCTGTATATAAAGACCGTCAGTGACTGTATATAAAGATGATCAGTGACTGTATATAAAGACCATCAGTGTCTGTATATAAAGATGATCAGTGACTGTATATAAAGAGGATCAGTGACTCTATATAAAGATGATCAGTGACTGTATATAAAGATGATCAGTGACTGTATATAAAGACCGTCAGTGACTGTATATACAGATGATCAGTGACTGTATATAAAGACCATCAGTGACTGTATATAAAGATGATCAGTGACTGTATATAAAGACCATCAGTGACTGTATATAAAGACCGTCAGTGACTGTATATAAAGATGATCAGTGACTGTATATACACATGATCAGTGACTGTATATAAAGACCATCAGTGACTGTATATAAAGATGATCAGTGACTGTATATAAAGACCGTCAGTGACTGTATATAAAGATGATCACTGTCTGTATATAAAGACCGTCAGTAACTGTATATAAAGATGATCAGTGACTGTATATAAAGATGATCAGTGACTGTATATAAAGACCGTCAGTGACTGTATATAAAGATGATCAGTGTCTGTATATAAAGACCGTCAGTGACTGTATATAAAGACCGTCAGTGACTGTATATAAAGATGATCAGTGTCTGTATATAAAGACCGTCAGTAACTGTATATAAAGAGGATCAGTGACTGTATATAAAGATGATCAGTGACTGTATATAAAGAAGATCACTGACTGTATATAAAGATGATCAGTGACTGTATATAAAGATGATCAGTGTCTGTATATAAAGATGATCAGTGACTGTATATAAAGATGATCAGTGTCTGTATATAAAGACCGTCAGTGACTGTATATAAAGATGATCAGTGACTGTATATAAAGACCGTCAGTGACTGTATATAAAGAGGATCAGTGACTGTATATAAAGATGATCAGTGTCTGTATATAAAGACCGTCAGTGACTGTATATAAAGATGATCAGTGTCTGTATATAAAGACCGTCAGTGACTGTATATAAAGATGATTAGTGACTGTATATAAAGACCGTCAGTGACTGTATATAAAGATGATCAGTGACTGTATATAAAGATGATCAGTGTCTGTATATAAAGACCGTCAGTGACTGTATATAAAGATGATCAGTGACTGTATATAAAGACGATCAGTGACTGTATATAAAGACCGTCAGTGACTGTATATAAAGATGATCAGTGTCTGTATATAAAGACCGTCAGTGACTGTATATAAAGATGATCAGTGACTGTATATAAAGATGATCAGTGACTGTATATAAAGACGATCAGTGACTGTATATAAAGATGATTAGTGACTGTATATAAAGATGATCAGTGACTGTATATAAAGACCGTCAGTGACTGTATATAGAGATGATCAGTGACTGTATATAAAGACCGTCAGTGACTGTATATAAAGATGATCAGTGACTGTATATAAAGATGATCAGTGACTGTATATAAAGATGATCAGTGACTGTATATAAAGACCATCAGTGACTGTATATAAAGATGATCAGTGACTGTATATAAAGATGATCACTGACTGTATATAAAGACGATCAGTGACTGTATATAAAGACGATCAGTGACTGTATATAAAGATGATCAGTGTCTGTATATAAAGATGATCAGTGACTGTATATAAAGAGGATCCATAACAGTCCATGTCCTTTCCACTAACATGGAGGAGGTGGGTTTTATTTCCAGCCACCAGGGGGCGATTGTGATAGTGTGGCTTCAGCTTTGAGATCCCACATGTCGTCCATCCTTATTTTTGTGTCTATGCTTTAAACGTCTTCTTTGTTTAGAGGCATAAGTAAAAACATACATCACATTTTATTTTCTCTTTAAATAAAAGATGTTGCTGTATAAACACTATGCGTCGTACAAGCAACTGATTTGAATTGATCGCTATGTTAACTTAAGAGTTTATGACTCGTTTCTACCGCCCCCATCAGGCCAAACGAGGAAATCAATTATTGATCGTTTGACCTGATAAATGCTTCACGAAGTTCACCAGCAAAACCTTAACTGGGTCTTAAATAATTCAGTGTTTTCAGAGTCGCCTGCAGAAGCTGAAACCGATGTTAATGAGCGCCTCGAGATTTTGAGACGTAAAGTTGCAGATTGTAAAACCCCCCCCGACCTTTAAGACGACAGAACACTGGAGACGTGAGGAGAGTCGGGTTAACGTGTCTGTTTTTAATCATAATGACGATAAACTGCAGGAGCTTTAACATTCCAGCCTCTTCATTCTCTAAATGAACATTCCTCTTTCCGCTCGTCCTCATGTTCACATTTCTTCTTCAAGGTCAAATAGTTTGGGTCATTTATTCTTCCAGCTTCTCGGATTCTCTCCGTTTTTATCTCTGCGAAGCGAATATCTTGAATTTCTTATTTGTTGGTCGCACAAAACCAGATATTTGAAGAATTGTATATTTTTCACGTCATTAATTAGCAGAAACATTCACAGATGAATCAACGATGAGAACAAACGTCGGTTCATGTCCGAGTTCAGATTTCCGCAGCATCAGAGACTTCCCTGCTCATTTTGGTCCAGATCTATGTCTTTGCACAATATTCTGTGTATGAATACATCTGATATTATGCTCACACGCAGGATGGGGGAAGGCACAGCTGCTAATATCCATATACCACCGAGGCTTTGAGTGCACAAAATGCTTTATGCACAGTGCGCTAAAGCTTTCTTTAGACCGAGTGACGTGCAAAGAGGCATTATTCAAAAGATGCTTTAATCCAAGGTGACAGTGCCCTCCCCTGGGTGTGCCATCTCGTGAAGTGTCAGCGGTGGCAGCGAGGAGACCATAGCAAACCGGCTAATGGGGCTTGGATACTGTTATTAGTCTGAGCCGGCTCCTCGTAGGACGCCGGGTGCCCACCTGTCTGGGAGACTAGCGCTCAGGTGTGGAAACACTTCATGTTAATCAGCCTGACGGGTGTCACGCAGGCTCCGGTGGAAGCTTTCGTTCTGGTCCTGATGTGGACGTTCACAGCGGCCACTTGGGTTTATTTATTACCAAGGTTGTGTAAGGCGGTTTTTCTAATCCTCTTTTTCCTGCAGCTGAATGAGTTTACCATCAAGCCGACTGTGCCCGTCCTCCTCCTCCTCCTCCTCCTCCTCCTGTCTAATCTGAAACATAATTTATCTTCAATCTGCTAAGGGTCGTTGCAGATGCACGGACGATGACAGGCGTTCGCTGCATGTCAGGGTGCAGTTCATTTATGTAATGAACGTGCACCTGCTCCGGTAAAGGTCCAGATTAACGTGCTCTGCACATGAGTGCATTTGGTGATGAAAGTGTGAAAGTGCAGACCTCACCCGCGATGACCTCAGACTGTTTGATGGAAACGTGAGTGAAAAGTGTCTCGATGAAACTGTTATTACAGAGAAAGATATTTAAAGTTGTTTATTTTGCAAGAAAAGACAGGAAATTGGTTCCAGTTGTGAAGAATTAAAAAATTGTATCGGCTATATTTAGGTCTTTAAAGTAAACAAATAATTTCAAGATGTTCTTTCTGACATTTTAAAGAAAAATAATAATCTTTATTTAAGGTAGCTCTCAAAGACCTAAGCACTTCAGCTGAGATCTAAACTCCCCCAACAAACATGAATGAATAAAAACCTGCGATACCGAAACTCTGCTTCGTGATCGTGAAGCATGAATGAAACAGCTGATGAGAGATGTTGATCCAGAGAAACGAACACCCCCCCTGGTTAAGGTCTAGAATGTCCGTCATGTGTCATGATGAAGGGGCCCCTCAGGCCACTTTGCCCCGGGCCCCCAAAGTCCTTTGATCCGCTCCCGGTCCTATAGCAGAGACATTAATTGCTGTTTCTAATTGAACTGTGAAGCTCAAACTTTGGAGCCAACATTTCCTGAAATGAAGAGATGCAGTTGAAGCCCCCGAGCGAACAGAGACGGGGACTTTGTGTGGAGACGATTT
>NC_047169.1:1700816-1778316 GCF_009819705.1 Hippoglossus hippoglossus | reverse complement strand
TCTGAGGAACCTATTAGTGGTGAGGAATGTGCCGCAGTGCACCTGCAGTCTGGGCCCGAGCCAACACTGACAACAGGAATCGCACGCCACAGCGGAAGTGACAGGCCTGAAAAAACCACAGGCAACAATTACCCAGGCTGTGTGTGTGTGTGTGTGTGTGTGTGTGTGTGTGTGTGTGTGTGTGTGTGTGTGTGTGTGTGTGTGTGTGTGTGTGTGTGTGTGTGTGAGTGTGAGTGTGTGTGTCAGCCAAAGTCAGCATGGGTGTGTGTCCATCTGTATATGTGCAGACATGAAAGCAGGTAGAACAATTGTAATGATGACATTAATCACCCCCGTGTCAATTAAACGCCCTGGAAAAGTAAACGCTCAGGTAATTAGTTCCCGTGCAGAGATGGAAGAATGAAAGAGAAAGAGAGAGAGAGAGATCTGGAAGGTTCTTCTTCTCAACAACATCTTGTTCTGTTCATTTTTACTTTCTGGAAAATTCAAAGTCACTGATGTTGACGCTAAAATGTCTTTTATTGTACATTATATATCTGTGAGTCTTCCTCACGTGAAGCTAAGTGATGATTTATCAGATTATCAACATGTTAAAAAAAACACCTTCACACCTTGTTTGGTTCAAACCTTCAGACTTTCACTTTAGTCTGAACCTAAACATCAGGTGTGAGAGTTCCTCAGACCACTGATGACGTCGTATGACTTAGCAGGTGGTTGTCATTATTCTAACATATGATTTTAATAAATGTTTTTTTATCGATATAAACTTTAGGTCGGGGGGGGGGGTACGTAGAGGAGGGAGGTAAATGCATGTTTAGAATTCTTCATGATGTCACTGATCGTACGACAAACTATGACTTGGAATCATTTTCTGATCAACATCAGCTTTAGATTGAGTCTCTGTTATTTGAGCATTTCTCTTTAAGAAGATGTTTTTCAGATCATATTTCTGGTGATTTTTCAGGAGGAGGAGTCAAGTCAACAAAAAGATAAAATTAGATTTGTAGCAAAACATATTTGACACTTAAATATCAAATCATCTGTAGATTTTATTTTAAGATGTAATAACTGGACAATAACTGCTTGTAAAGCTTTTGTTTTCTCGTCATGTCAAGGAAACTCATTTAATTTAATTTAATTGTATTTAATTTAATTTAATATAATTGTATTTAATTGTATTTAATTGTATTTAATTGTATTCTAAGTACTGTGTGTTATTAAACTGTAATCTTCTTCATTACCTCCAACTCTTCAGTCAACACAGCCTTTTAAGTTTTAATCACATCAGAAATAGTTTCACTTCATTTACCTTCACCTGATAATCACCGGGTGTGAACTGAAGAATTTGCAAACAAATGAACTTGAACTCATTTTGAGTTTATCAGTGAATCGGTCTCGTAACATCGGCTTCTCTCCTTTTCACCTGACCCACATCACTTTCTTCTTCCTGGTAAAAGCCTCCGTGGTTTTTCTTTCGTAACAGTGTGAGAGAGCTCAGGAGCGCCCCCTGGTTTCTGAGCTGTGCTGAAGTGAACTCATCGCTGCCTCCGTGTTCTCGGTGATCAGAACGACGTCACAACAAGATCTACTTCAACGACTCAGCAGTTCATCAATGCATCTTAAATCTAAAGATGTTTCCAGCTCAGTTATTTGCTTCTTTACCCCAACGTAAACCACGGCTGCTGAACGAGCGTCACAATCTGTTGCTCTGGACATTTCCCCCCAAAACAATGTGAGCCTGAGCCCATCGGAGGAGACAGAAGGAAAATTCCTAGCGAGCGAGCCGGCGTGTTCAGGACGTTTCTAACGCGAGTAAGTGGAGGAATACAAATATGTCAGGAGGAGAAAGAGGAGCGACGCCAAGACGTGAACTTGGAAACACGACAAGATTTGAGAGCTTTCCGTGATTAGGGCCAACGCTGAAAATCTACAAGATACAGAGACCACAGCAGAATGCATACATCGTGTCCTGCTCATATCGTGTGTGTGTGTGTGTCTCCTCCCTGTTCAGTTTGATCCACTTATTTCTAATTGTTCATTTCATCGTACAGGTTTTTTCTTTGTTCAATTGTTATGTTCAATGTTAAATTTAGGATTTTACATGAATGAAAACACTTATAAATCATTTAGAGAGAAACATCTCATAGTAAGTGAATGACGTTCATGAAAGAATGAACAATGAGGCAGATGCTCGTGTCTGATTGGCCCCGACATGTGATCACTTCATGTGATGAGCTGCTCATAAAGGTCACAACTCTTCACTGTGAGTGAGGGGGGGGGGGGTCACTCGTTAAATTGTTCCTCATTTGCAGAAGTGCAGTTTGAATATGAATTGAGTGGAAGCAAAACAGAAAAGCAGGAGGAAACTCGAATCACTCAGTGGATCTCAAACCTTCAGGAAGAACCCTCCACTTCATCAAGCTGCTCCGAACTGCTCATGAAGATCAGGCCTCTTTTTTTATTGTTATTATTATTCTCCGGGAAATCAGTGAAAATATCACAAAAAATAAAATGTGCCCTATTTCACAATGTTGAAAAACCTGGCCCTTAGTGATTGTGTAACCCTGCTGACAAACAAATACGTTATAACCTCGTAGGTGGAGGTCATGGAAAACTGAGGAATCATATAAGATAAGATAAGATAAGTAAGGTAATCCTATAATCAGTTAATAATAAGAACTGAGCAGCACGCTGACAAGTTACAGCCTCGTATAGATGCATGAAAACATGTGAGTCTCACCCGACACATTTAATGTTCATACAACTTTAAAGTCCTTTAATTTGACCTTTAGCTCTTTGATGGATCCAGAACTTTGTCTGTTGACCTGAGATCAAATCGCTTCGATGATGTTTTATTCAGCTGCTACAGCTACGCTCACGTGTCACGCAGCAGAAACACACTACAGCATTTTGACATGTGTGTTCAGAACCACACGCACACGGGCAGCGGTCTGAAACCCGAGGCCCGGCGTCGATCGTGTCCCGACACTGAATATTAAAAGCTCTGATGGGGGAGCGATGTACCTCATCTCACGTGATGACACGTTTTATTAATCTCTCGGTGCATAAATTGAACCATCACCACCACATGTGCTCTGTGACAAAGGTCCCTGCCAGCAGGAAGTGACTCCGGCTCTCCTCTGTCCCCTGCTGGTGGACGTCCCTCCATGCAACCAGAGGGACGTGGACTCACAACATGGCAGCACCTGCAGCTTCTGAGAATGTCTGAACCTCCCAAAGAAAACTTCACTCAGGGTGAGATGGTAAAATGAATTAAAAATGTAAAAGAGTGCAGCTCTCTGGTCTGTCCTCGGCGTGCCCCCCCCCCCCCACCATCTGGTATCCAGGTGTGTGTTCGTCTCCAGACGTGCGACCGACTCGGCCTTAACGACCTCATTAATTTCTGTGTCGACAACCTGACGAGGCTTCGGTTTAAATTGAAGACAGTCGAGGAGAACATCAGCAGGAATAAAAAATGTTTTTCCCTTTTTTACTAATCTTAACCAGACCAGGACCGTAACCCGGGTGTTTAGGGCCTTTTTATTACGGCCTTCAACTCACTCATCATCATTATTAGACCCAGAGGTTCTGAATGTGAGAACACAGATGTCTGAGTCAGGTGCTCCAGAACCCATGTGACACCCAACTGTAGGAATCCAAGTATCTCAGGATGAAGAGGAGGAGCCAGACACGTAGAAGACGCAGATGATTATATATATTTTGTTGGATATACATACAGATCAAAGGGCAGGTCTGTTCTCTCTAACTAAAAGGCTTTCATGTCAGCGGGGGTGGATGTCATTAACCTGAGGGGGGTTTATAGCTCGGCTGGACAGATGTGCTCCAACACATCCTGATGTTCTGCGGCCTCATGGGAAACCAGCCGCACGGCTGCCTAAGTGCAGATGCATGCGTCGTAATGCAGCTGAGCTCATACATAATAAAGAGCTTTCACAAGTCCGTCCCGATGCTCGTCACACGTGTGAGGAGACGCCTCCACAGAACCTGGTGGAAGGTGGAGACGTCTCCACAGAACCTGGTGGAAGGTGGAGACGTCTCCACAGAACCTGGTGGAAGGTGGAGACGCCTCCATAGAACCTGGTGGAAGGTGGAGACGCCTCCACAGAACCTGGTGGAAGGTGGAGACGCCTCCACAGAACCTGGTGGAAGGTGGAGACGCCTCCACAGAACCTGGTGGAAGGTGGAGACGTCTCCACAGAACCTGGTGGAAGGTGGAGACGTCTCCACAGAACCTGGTGGAAGGTGGAGACGTGTGCCCACAAAGAACTCATTAGATGTTGGTGCGGATACGAACCAACGGCTGGTTCCTGGAATGTTTCACCACTTCCTTCTACATAGGACGTATTTTGACATTTTCACAGATTCAGAATAATTTATGGGTGTTGAAAAATGTGAAACATTTGGAGGAGTGTAATCTGAGTGTGTGCAGCTTGGTTGAGTTTCAGTTTTGGAACCGTTCTTGTTGTTGTCTCGCCTTCTCTGCGATTGTTTCAGCTTGTTTCCTCAGGATCTCGACCTCATTACTGAAACACGAGTCATGTGTTGAAGACAGTCCAAGGCTCGGGCCGTCCTTCTCCAGACGTGTGACTCAGCCTGGAATCAGACTGTTGTTGTGTTGGGAACTTGCCCGAGCTCCTGACCCTGATAATGGAAAACCACTGAACTGAGGCGGGTTACGAACACATTACGAACACCAGAGGCCAAATCCTGCAAACTGTCCATTGGTTGCTCAAGAATTTAGTCACTGCTGTTTCGTTACGGAGAAAATATTTGGAAAATAGTTTTACATTTATGGCTAATGCACATTCTGAGTAACGATTAAGTAGAGATGCAGTATTTCTGTTCACTTCATCGAATAACTAATTAAATTATAACCACCTTTAATTTTTTATTCTCATCCATGTCCCATCTGCTAACATGGAGCAGGTGGGGTTTATTACCTGTACCGCAGCCAGCCACCAGGGGGCAATTCAGACACTTTGGCTTCACTTTTGGAAGCTGGCACGTCGTCCATCTTTATTTGAGTCTGAGATAAAATACGCTCTCGACCTTGAAAAACAATAAATAAAACAAGTCTGAAATCTATAAAACAGAACAAGTAAAACAGTTTTTTAATCATGAGCCTGAAGTCTTGTTCTCCACCACGTGATTTTAATGTCTGTTTTAATGTCTGCAGCTGAAACACAGTGAAACAGAAGAACATGTCCTCTGACAGATTTAAAAATATACCAGGACGAATGTGGAGAAACTCTCGGGCCGCGACCTCGACTCAGAGGACAGAGACTCAGGAAAGTCCCTCCTCCAACAATCAGCCGTTATTCTCCTTCACATGATGGTTGTTGATTAATTTAGTAAATAAACTCATCTGGTATTTCGGAAAAAAACACGAGTTCCATTAATGACAGAGGAAGACAAACATGAATGGAGTTTAAAGGTTAAAGGTCGTGTGGGGATTTTTCGTCCCGTGGTTCCTAATTCGCTGAAGGCCGAGTTCAGAATCAAGCTTTTCAACAGGATGGTTGTTAGTTCTTCTCCCACGGAGCAGCACAAACAACTGAGTATTCTAACTTTGTTTCATCAGCTGGTGCTTCACCCGCTCTTCACCCCTCCACATGGCGTCCACGCATTTTCACCAAAAACCTGGTTTGAGTAAAACTAAAGTTTATCTCCTGATGTTTAACTTTTGGATCTGAGCGTCAGAGTCAACAGAGATATGGTCTGAAGAAGTTGTAGGAATATGTAAACTTTCACAAACAATGAGATTAGAGACACGATCGATTCAAGATTCAAGATTCAAGATTCAAGATTCAAGATTCAAGAAGTTTTACTGTCATTACAAAACATGAGGAACATCACAGCAATGAAGTAGAAACAATAAAACAATAGAATCTCAAACTAAACAAGGATAATAACAAGCAAATTAAAAAGAGTATAGATAAATTATTGCACATATAAGAGTCTCTGGTCGTATTGCACATTATTTAGATTCACCAATCATTCGTCATCATGTAAGTGACGTCATGATAAAATGGTTTTATCACAATATAAAAAAGTCAACATTGGGGAATACACAGGACACATGCAGGCTTCACTCCCCTGATGCTTTTCATGATGTGAATTCTTCAGACACATTATAACGAACTATATCTGCTTATTACATCATATTAGAAACCTTTCATTCATGGTTTATATATCGTCTGAATCCTGAACACAAACTTCTGACCCTCTGGTTTCTTCATATTTTAGTTTAACAAGATGTTTCCGAGCTTTCGATTCAGTTTTAGTCAAAAAATGAAATTACAAAAAGCTCTTTTCCACCCGCCGCCTCAATCTGAAAAGCTGTAACATTCACACAGGCAGGAGATTGGATGAATATGAATATGAAACACCCCTGAGCCGAGAGAACATCTTTTCGGAACAATAAATCCACAAACACTTTGCCACTTGCAGGTTGAATTTCTAATTAAATAGTAAAAGTGATAGATATGACAAGAAGCTGCTGCTGCTGCTGCTGCTGAGGAGAGAGGGAAACGAGAGGAACCGGGAATCGATCCGCCGGAGGAATCAGAATCGTTCTGTCTGTCGCTCTGAGTCACAGACGACAGATGGAGGTTTCATCCGTCAACAACTCAGACTGAGCTGCTTCCCTTCATCAGCTGCTGCAACTCAGACCAACAGCACAACACATAATAGGATTCATATCTATATTAAATAATGGGTTTATATCTATATTAAATAATGGGTTTATATCTATATTAAATAACGTGTTTTAAACTGACATAAAACATGATGAACAAGTGGTAAAATGAGTCATAACATCAAGAAAAATACTTCTGTTCTGTTCTTGGATGGATTTTATATTTGCATTAACATTTAATCAACATGTTATTGTTGTCGTCGTCATTTAAGTTGCTCATATTGAACTTATACCTATAACTAATATTTTAACACATATTTGAAAATATTTATAATCAGATAAATATAGTTAAATAGTTTAGAGTTGCTCATGAAATAAAATATGTTTTCTTTTAGTCTATAGATCAGTCTGTTTATTTACAGTCTATTTATATACAGTGTGTTTATATACAGTGTGTTTATATACAGTGTGTTTATATACAGTGTGTTTATATACAGTGTGTTTATATACAGTATATAGATCAGTCTGTTTATATAAAGTCTATTTATATACAGTGTGTTTATATACAGTGTGTTTATATACAGTGTGTGTATATACAGTGTGTTAATATACAGTGTATAGATCAGTCTATATATATACAGTCTTTAAACAGTGTGTGTATACACATTCTATAGATCAGTGTGTTTATATACAGTCTATTTATATACCGTGTGTGTATACACAGTCTATATATCAGTGTGTTTATATACAGTCTATTTATATACCGTGTGTTTATACACAGTCTATATATCAGTGTGTTTATATACAGTCTATTTATATACCGTGTGTGTATACACATTCTATAGATCAGTGTGTTTATATACAGTCTATTTATATACCGTGTGTTTATACACAGTCTCTATAGACCGAGCGCAGAGCCGTGAGGAGCGGTGGAGCTGCAGTTCCCCTTGGCTCCAGCAGGGGGGAACGCGTCGCTGTCTCCGCTGCGGCTCAGACAATGAAAACAAGGGCTCATCGCTGAGGCTGCCGCCCGGACACGGAGCCTCTCCCTCGGACTGACGGAGGACCCAGGCCCGCGGAGCTGGAGCCGGGCATGTCGCTGCCAGGATGACGGACCCCCGCATCTCGCGTCTGCTCCTGTTCGTGTGGATGTGCGCGCTCTGGGACGCGCTCGCCGCCAAATCTCTCCCCGATCCGGGAGGCTTCGGTGAGTGTGACCGGGGGCTGCAGCACAATGAGCGGAGGGAGTGGTTCCTCCTGCTCAGCCTCCATGTTGCTGCTCCTCCGGCTCCGGATGGAGGAGCGGGCTGCAGGAGGTTCTGTTCGCCATCGAGTCCGCGGCCGATCGATGCTTCAGATAGCGATTCATTAATATGATGATGTCACACAGGCCTCGGTGTGTGCGTGTGTGTGTGTGTGTTAATGTGCGTGTGTGCGTGTGTGTGTGCAGATGTGCTGCAGATGTGTGGCTGCAGATTGCATCAGGCCTCGAACCTGCTCGGGACACACGTCATGTTAACGTGTGTCATCATGAGGCCTCCACACGAGCGTCATGTATGTAACACAGCGATGTCATGTGTCTGCATGTTGTTGTTCTCTCGGAGGCTCGTTGTGTAATTAATGTGCATTATTCATGCTTCAGGCTATTCTGAGCTGCAGACACTGGTCAGGTACTTCTACTCGAGTACTATCCAGAGGTACTTGTACTTTCATTTTTAATTCATCTCCCCTAACAGATGTGAAAAAGAATAATTGTTGGACTAACTCAGACGAAATACTTAAGTCGGGACAAACATATAAATCAAGTTATTTCAAATTGACACAATTGCTTTAAGTCAGATTGTTTCCCAATCAACAGTGAGGTCATTAAGGCAACTTAAATATGAAATGATAAATACTGCTGCTTATTGAGCTAAAGCTGCGATCATCTGTCAGCGTGAGTCCACGTGAGAAAACATCAGGAAAGACGAGTGGACGTGTTGATGAGGTTTCTAACACGTGACGGACGTGAAACTGGAAGAACACGAATATCTCAGGATGAAGAAGAGGAGCCGTACACGTAGAAGACGAAGACGTCAACTTGGAAAGACGTCACGTCCGGCCTCCTGCTGCTCTACAGGCTCCGCCCCTCGCCTGGATGTTCCCCACATGTTCCTGTTGGTGTGAACGAGTCGGACCCGACAACCTGCTGCTGCTGCTGAGAAAGAAGAACTCCAGAAAACCATTTTTACAGCAGTTCATATTCGAAAACAGCTTAAAATATGATTTCAGGAAGAGTAGTTTTTGTAGTCGCCTCAGTTTGATGCATGTTATGAAAAAAACATCAAAACAACCACGATTTTCAGTTCGATTTAAAAAAAATCACCTCAACGAAACTGGGAATTCTCTGGAAATGTTCCTGTTTCATCTGTTGGACGTTTTCAGACCTGAACTCAAAGTCATACTGGGTCTGAACATTCCACCATCATGGATTCTCTATGAACACAACGTGCACACAAAGCATCTGAGGTTGTTCCATTCACTCTGCACATTATACATAATAAGGCTCAATAAGCTGCAGCCATATTGTGTTTTTTGAGACTGGAGCAGGAATATTAAAGAATCTGATTGATTCTGACAGAACCTCCCTCTTCTCCTCGCGGTGCAGATCATGAGTTTGAGTTCTCAGGTTTTCTCTCGGCCGCTGTCGAGGACTCGCGCTCCGCTAAATCTCAGCCGAAGGAGTCTGAAGGAGTGAAACTCTCCCAGACTCTCGATGTGACACTGTGACTCTCAGTGTTTGAGTCAATGGAGCCGATTCAAGCTGCAGCGTTTTGAAGTGACGAGCCCAGAGTGAGGAAATCCTCCACACACACACAAGGGAGCCTTTATTGAACCATTTATGGTAATGGAGGCCAGCGTCCTCACAGGAACAATAAATGTGAACACACACACACACACACACACACACACACACACACACACACACACACACATACATGCTGCCTATTATCGGATGCAGCCATTAGTGCCGTCACTGGGGTTTGAGGCCCGGAGGGTTCAGGGGACGAGCTGCAGGACGGAGCCCAGTGAGGAAGCTTTGGGACAGTCTGCATGTATCCATGGAAACGTCCCCCGGCGTGACCCACATCCAGGCCGTCCAACGGGCGAGAGGACAAACAAAATGTTCCGTGGGTTGAAAACATGGAAAGATACAAGGCAGGAAGAGCCACGTGATGGATGTGTGATGGGTGTGTGTCTGTGTGATCAGTGTGTGTGTCTGTGTCTGCAGAGGTTCAGGGACGCGAGGTGTTTATCATCGTTAGCAGCAGCGGTCGTGACTAACGGAGGCAACTAACAAACCAATTAGCACATTCTGATCCAGAACTCACACCGAAGTCAGAACAACACATCCTCAGATGAACATGTCACAGTCTGAGTCAACGGCAATAAATCCAGTCTGAATTCATTCTGAGAATGATCACGTTTTAATGTTTGATTCAAGTAAACCTGTGATAGTTGTGTGTGTATCCATGAAAAGAAGAACTGTCAATAACTGATTCTGCAAACATTTAATTTCAATTCAAATAAACAACCAGGCTCCAGTTGTACCAGTAAAATACATTCTCTCCTTTAAGTCATCAAAGAATATTAGGATATTTAGGAATATTTAGACTTTCTGACCCTTTAACATATTTAATGATTAATCCATTACTTATAAGCATAAGTAGGTTTGCAACTAATTTAAAGTCCAAGATCCCAAAGTAACTTGTTCCTATGTCGTGTGTTTTCAGACCTAAGTTACATTTCTGATCTTTTATTGATTTAAAAAATCTTTATGACCTAATCAATGACTTCAGTGATCGATCAGTTGTCTGGGTTGTTGTTAATTTATTCGCCGCTGGACTAATCGAGCTGAGCAGAGAGTGACCGACCTCTCGTTGTGTTTTCAGAGGTGGAAATCAAGGTCCAGGTGTTCGACAGCAGTGACTTGTCGCCGCTGGCGGGCGCTCAGGTGCACGTCCACGGGAATCAGACCATCTTGGCGTCCAGCCGAGCCGGCAGCGATGGCGTCCTGAAGGTCAACTTCCTGTACCGCGCCGGGACGTGGGTCATCATCACGGCCTCCAAACAGGACTACATCACCAACTCCGTGCCCTGGCACTCCAGCCGCATCCCCTGTAAGTCTCAGAGGAGGGGAACACACGTTTCCTGCTGAGGATCCTGTCGCTCTGTAAAATCTTTGTTTTCGACTCAAATAAAATGTTTATAAATGAATCAGAGTTAGTTTAAATTAACTTTATTCTGACTATTATAACAGTCCTCAACCAATGGGAATCAAGAGATTAAAGTCAATATAAGACATTAAATTGTGGTTTAATACTTTCAAGTGTTTAATCTAAAGATTAATTAACCAACAAGTCACGTGTATCAGTTTTTTTTCTCCATGACCTGATTTAGCTGCAGCTTTAGTTAATTATGTGGAAACTAAACTGTCAGTTCATCAAAATGTATATTTATAAGATTCACAGATAAAAACTATGGGATAAAATCTACATTCAGGAAAACTAGAATGTAAAGAAAGATACGTACAGACCCTGTTCTGCTTTATATGGTATAGAATGTGATATATATTTATATATAAGCTCAGTTTAGTATGAAGTATTTGCCTTTTTCGGGCCGAGACATGAAGCTGTGACGTCCTGAAAAAGTTATACAAAATAAATAATTCCAGACATTTTAATCTCCTTCATATTTTGTCCAATAATAAAACAAGTATCAAATTAAATTAAAAGTATTAAATTTAAACCTCCGACCTGCTGCTGATCCGTTTATTTGTGTGCAGTGTACGCATCCGTCAGCCTGTACCTCCTCGTCCAGAGACCAGGAACGCTCATCCTGTACGATGACGTCCTGCAGGTCCTGTCTGGGTCACCAGGTAATTACAACAATCACTTCTTCACCCTGAACATTTCCTCATGCATCGTGAACGCTCACTTCTCCTTCACCTCCTGAATCTACCAGCGACCATCAGCCTCCTCTGAACTCAGCTCCAGTTTAATGAGTCACATGGACGTGGTTTCATTATATTACCTTCTGGTCACCCGAGGACTCGACTTTGACGCTCGGACGTTTATTCAGTTATCTCGTCTTTAATGAGCCGGAGTTTGTGGGATGAAGATGAATCACCTCCTCTCCCTCGAGTCTCTTCAGGCCTCCAGGGATTTCACTTAACATTTAGACGACCCCGAGTTATTTACTGTAACAGAAGAGGACTTGTAGTTTTACTAATGCGGCTCCGTCACAGTGTCTGTAAGACGCTGAAAATACCAGAAAGTTTACTGGAGCCAGACTGATGTGGAGTGTTGGTGCCAACATCAATATTAGGGAGTTACAAAAATGATATTGTTATATCAGCTGATGTTTATATGTTAAAAGATTGGCATTGATTCCTAAGATGTTGTTATTAAACCCTCATGATCAAGAAATGTTATTAAGGTTTGACATTTTACACTTTAACTAAAAATAAGCTTTTCTGTTATTCTGTGAAATAAAAGTTTGCATCTTGGCAAAAATAAACAGATACTGACATGTCTCTGCAGAAGATGTGTTAGCCAATATATTTATATATATATATATATTTTTAAAGATATTTATACAAACAACAGGAGGCTGTTGTGTGATTTATAATCTGTGAGTGTTTGTGTTTCAGGAGCTCGTAACCAGCCGCTGGTGCAGCTCCAGAGGAAGTCGCTCCAGCTGCCGTCCAGCTCCAACTACACGGCGCTGTCGGCCGCCATGACCACGGCCCGGAGTCAGTACGAGATCGGTGGTTTCCCGTTCCTCCTCGGCCAAGAGACCAACAGCTCGGGTGAGAGGCCGTCTCAGAAATCATGTCACTGAAGATGAGAACGTGTCAAAGACGAGTTGAAGCTGAAATCGGTGGGTTTTCTGGTTCAGGTGCAGAAACCGGGTGGACGGACTTGACGGCGGTGGCGGTCGTCAGCATCCAGCTGTTGGACAAAGATGGCACCGCAATCCAGGTCTCAGACCCGATCCAGATCTCTGTGCCGCTGCCGTCCGACACCCGCTACAGGATGGCCATGAGTGTCCCTGCCTGGATGTATCAGCCTAAGACGGGTGAGGAAAACACCAGGTTATATAAAAACGGACTTTCCTCATATATAAAGCCTGTGTTCGACTGTCTATAGATGTATATATATATATATTTAATTAGGTATGAGGAAGCATTCAGATAATTTCCTTATATGAAAGTACCACATGTCCCAGGGGAAACCCTGCATTGAAAATGTGGTATAAGTAAATGTATTGAAGTATAATCAGACATATCTTATGTGATCTAATTAAATTATTATTACTGATGCATTAGTGTTTTATTATCTTTGAATTGTTGTTTGGAGCTAAAGTGATTTATTGATTAATTTGTGGATTATTTTGTCAATTAGTTAATGTATTGATGGAATATTTAAACATGTATAAATACCAGTATAGTTTATCTGACCAACCTAAGTGGATTGAAAGCATCACAAACCAGTGTTTCCACAGCATCAAAAGACATTTTATATTATTATTATAAGGGCAAAGGTTATATTCATGTATATATTGTATATTAACATCAGTGACGATCTCTTGTCCAGGACTGTGGGTTCGGAACGGGACGGGCTACATCGAGAAAGAGGGCGCTCAGTTTGTGTGGAACGTGCTGGTTCCTCAGATGGGATACTGGTTGGCTGCGTTCCCGTCTTCTTCAGGTGCTGGAACTGTTCCTTCTGTTTCTTCTTCTGTGTTGTTGCTGCAGACGTTTCTGTGTCTCCAGGGAAAACTCAGGAAACTCAGCATGAAATGGTCTTTTCTGTAACGAAGCTCGGGAGTTATTACAAATAGTCTGTATCATAACTTTGGCAATATTCTCATTTATCTGCGGTGATGAACATATAAACTATTTAAAATAAACCAGATAAAAACCACAGTTTAAAGGTTAAACCTGGTGATATTTTATATTTCCCTGTTTTAATGAACCAGAGTTAGATTAATGCTCATTTATTTTCTACATCAGAGTTTTCCTTTGAGCTTCTGAAATTCACTATCACCTTAACGTAGAGCATTTTCTATTCATCAATCATACACTAAGCTAATCAATAACAATGGAGGACCAGCGAACAGAGATTGACAACAAAGACACAAGGAATGTAAAGTTTCTTCTCTATGGTGGTTTCTTGCAGGATTGGGTCTGTCTCACCCGGGCCTGAGGGACATCACCACCTACCACACCCTGTTCCTGCTGTGCATCCTGGGCTCGCTGGCCCTGCTGGTGCTCATCCTGCTCTGTGTGCTGCTCTACTACTGCAGGTGTGGGGAGCGTAGGCGCAGGTCTCTGGGTCTATAGGTTTCTGTCACTTAGATTAGAGACAATCCGCTGGACCGCCAGAGATGTTTCTTATTATTTCTGACATTTAGTGTCTCTTTACCTTTCAGGCGGAAGTGTTTGAAACCTCGCCGACAGCAGGGTAAACCCCACGCCACCAATCTTAATGGTGCCAAGAGAGACCAGGGCACATCCACTTCACGCCTAAATCTGATCTGCGGAGGCCACGCGGAGTCCGGACCGTCCAACGACAAATCCGACTTGTCCCCATCGCGAAACTGCCAGAGTTCCAGGGAGGACCTCACCAAACATGTCCCCGCTCACATGCTGCGACACGCGAAGGGAAAGAACGCTCCAGGTGCCCAACGAGGGGAAAGCTTCCCCATGAAGGTGACACGTGCCACAGAGACCAACAACCTGGACAACCCGTTGCTGCATGAAGAGTACAACAGGAGCTACAGCCCCATGGAGGGCAAAGAGTCTGAATATCACCGACACCACAATGCCAATGACAATCGAGGGTACGCCTCTGATCCCCCGTCCCCGCCTCGCTTCCAGGGCTACGTGCCAAGTCAGTCCGACAAGCCTCCAGAGTATTCGGCATCAGCAGCCGACAACCTCGCCAGGCCCACCTCCCTCAACACTCAAGCAGGTCAAATCATCTTCTGCAGCTCCATCGACCAGATGAAGGAGAACATGTACCGCAGCATGGTGCCAACCCTGGTCATTCCAGCACACTACATGCGCCTGCCCTCTGAGTTCTCTGGTAAAGACGGGAAGGACCAGAAGGACCAAGACAACGACGGTGCACAGATGGGAGGAGGCCAGCAGCATCACCACCACTCCCAGAAACAAGGCCAGCAGCAGGGGGGATCCCAGGGAGACGACTCCGAGGAGCCCAGCTGGGCATCCGACTCCTCCGGTGGACCTATGACCATCCCTGTGCTCTTCAACGACTCCACCATGGCTCAGATGAACGGAGAATTGCAGGCGCTGACTGAGAAGAAGCTCCTGGAACTGGGTGTTAAGCAGCACCCACGGGCGTGGTTCATCTCCCTGGATGGACGAGCCAACGCTCACGTGCGCCACTCCTTCATCGATCCTGGGAACGACCTCAGTGGCGGTGGATTTGGAGGCGGGTCCAGCAGCGCTCAGCGAGACATCAACCTCGAAGCGTCTCTGGACGATCGAAGATCAGCACTGAACCGGAAGGGAAAAGATGAGCGCTGGGGAACAGGAGGGCGGAAGGGCCACGGCGTGAGCAGCACCGGTAAGAAGAGCTACTCCAAGCTGGCCTACCCCGACCACAGCGAGCCCAGCAGCAGCAGCGAGGGACGCCCCGTCTCCCCCGAGGAGAACTCCCTCACCCCCCTCCTGGACGAGGGTCCGTCCTCTCGAGGATCCACCATCCCCAGGAGGGGACGCAGCCGCGTGAACAGCGCCCGCAGCAGCAACAGCGAGAACCGCCGCGACTCCATGACGAGCCCCGAGGACGACCCCGACGACAAAGACGAGAACAAGAAGAGCCCCTGGCAGAAGATCGAAGACAGGCCTCTCATGGTCTTCCACCCGAGGAAGTGAATTTACGAAACACTGGACCTTTAACAGTCTTTTCAAAGGGGAACAACGGTGATGTTTCCACCGAGAGAAATCACAATAAGCACAACCGAGCTCCACTGGTCAGTTTTCAGGTTGTGGTTTGACCTTTGTGTCTCTGGTGAGGTGAGAGCACCTTCTGATTACAACCGTTGTCTCACTGTCAGTTAATCACTGGTTCCCACTGAGATGTGGACTGAAATCTAAAGTTTTAATCCCGTCACCTCGTCACATCACTGAACCCTCGTCTGAGCCATTGCATTTACTGACTGTGGAAATAGCCATTTTATAGAGCAGAGTATAAGAATAAAGCACTTAACAAATAATTGGAGAATTGTTTGATTGGTATTTACAAAGTGTTTTTCGCAGCGGATGAAGTTTGTACAGGATTGGTGGGTAGTGAGGTGAACTGAAGGCTCATAGTGACGGTAGAAGTTGTGAGTCTGTCGTTGACTTCTCCTCTGTCAGAAATTGTAACTAGGGTAAGTTTTCTTTAAAGGAAACATTTCCCCCAAAGCCTAAATAGGTATTTAACCTATCAAATAAATGTATTGTTTTTTCTTGCCCCTGTGAACGGATAATGCAAACGTGCAATTAGCACTTTGCTCCCTGATTTCCTCCTGTGCTGTGTTCATGTGTTGTAATTACTTACTCAGATAGTAATGAAATGTTCAGCATCATCTTCAAGTCCCTCTTTCATCTTTCCCCTCATCTTATCTACAATTCTGCCAAAAGTTTCTGCCTTTCTCCTGTTGTTAGAATTTTTCTTGCGATATCTTTTGTGTAAATAGTTTCCCAGACATTCGGAAGAACCCTTTGGTTTTCGACAAAAGGTTGCATGCATATGAATGTATGAATTAATCAAAAGCCCCCCCCCCCCCTACCGCGGTTCTTCGGGCACTTGCGTAGACGACCCCCCCTAATTGCCAAGAAACGCCACCTAAAACGGATGTGGCTCAGCTAAAGCGTGGTTTTACTTGAAGAGTTATCTGCTTAACGTTCTACAGGGGTCGCTGCAGACAGGGCCTGCACCACCTCTCTCCTGTAAGTGCCTTCTTTCACATAGGATCGAGTGATAGGCTTGCAGGCCCCTTTTTCAAATGCGGTTAGTCGTCGTCACCTAACTACGCTAACTACGCTGTGACTAATAATAAGCACACTGCACTGCATTGTG
Source organism: Hippoglossus hippoglossus (assembly GCF_009819705.1). NCBI lineage: Eukaryota > Metazoa > Chordata > Actinopteri > Pleuronectiformes > Pleuronectidae > Hippoglossus > Hippoglossus hippoglossus. The sequence continues at coordinate 1,761,522 of NC_047169.1, read as the reverse complement.
GTACCAACACCAACACGCGTCACACCGGGGAGCATGCCTGCCAAAAAAAACGGCGACTTTTCCTGCGGCTCTTACATCCTTGGATATCTTAATTTCTTATATCTATCCTCTTTTTCACCAATCTTGTAAATGGTCTGATGAACTTTATGAGATTTTATGTGTATACAGTACGATGTGCATGTAACATGTAGAATAGGGTGTTTTTTGATGAAACCTTTTTTGAGGACGTTTGGCACAAAGTGTGATGCGCTGACTCGTGTTGCCACATTAACAGATGTACACTTGACTCTTTTCTCCCTTAGTCCAGTTCTACTATAATTCACTTCCGGTCGTAAATGTTTACAACAATAACACACTGACCAACACGCGCTCCCGCTGTTAACGAGCATCACCACTGCCGGCGATGCGGCGACAAACTGTGAACTTCCTCGTGTCATCAGAAAGATTTGTAGAAGCTCACGAGATGTTTGTGTTTCGTTGCAGAGTTTGATTATGAAGTGATTATCCTGAAGGTTGTGTTGACGTCCCACTGAGACTTTGTGTCCCCACTCGCTTGCTGTTCATAAGCCTGTGTCAGTCCCCTTCAGTGCAAACATGTGACGTGAGTCTGGAGAAAGACGAATCCTACTGAACTGTCGTGTCCTCTGCTGTAAATTTCTCTGGACCACGTATGGAATTGATATGAGTTGTGCAATCGTGGCTTTTCCTCGCTATCGTTTCTGTTCGACACGAGAGGTTTGTGTGTTTTTCTCAGTAGATTTTGTGAACTTGTGTTTGGACAGTTTCAGAGAGTTTTTGTTCACTGCTGATTTGCTCGAGAACTGACAAACGAGAGCTGGTTGTCTGTAGTGCAGTGTTTCTGAAGGACTGAGCTGTAGGCGTTCACCCTGTGCAGTAAACCATTCGCTTCATGACCCTGGTCAGTTGTTTGTAAACTGTAAATCGATTCTTTCTGTTCATGAGACAAAGTAGAAATAAATTTGTTCCCACGGTCTGTCGGCCTCTGTGACTTTATTCTGATAAGGAGACACATGTATTTAGAATTTATATACTGATAAAAAAAAAGGCAGAAGATACACTGATTAAAATTATTATTATATACAAAGTTTTCATTCATTCTCAACCTGTGTATTTTTTTTATTTGAATTATAATATTAGTACTTCGCTAGATAAACAGGCTCTGTTTTATAAGAATATAAATATTGTAATTATTTTTATGAATTTCATATAAAATATCAGAAGCAGTAAAATCCAATAGAAAGAGGTAGAAATATTATCTGATGTGATTTTAGTACTTTTGACTGTATACCTATAATAAACCTAATAATGTAACACCTGTACTACATTTGTACTTTATATAAGTTAAATTATCACTTCAGTATTATTATCAACATCAGTCCAATGTTGTGTTGTTATCACAGACAGTTTTATATAAATGTAAATATCTATAAACAGTTATAATAAACTGTTTTTCTGTCAGATCAGGTTCTGTCGCTTTAAGAAACCGCGTCACCCTCCCTGTGGTCACGTGACAGTGTGTCATGTGATTGCTTCCTGGTCTCCTCTTCTTCTTCTTCTTCTTCTTCTTCTTTCTTCTGTTTCTCTCTGGATTTAAAAAGCGAGTCACGTGCGACACTTCGCTTCGAACTCAAACACAAACAACCGGGTGAGGAACAAACTCCAGTTTCATCCGCTGAAGAACCAACAACCCGCAGGAAGTCATTCAAACCGGTTAGCTGCCCTGTTAGCCACCTAGCCGGCTCTGCTAACGTAGCTCGTCTCGCTGTGGATTAGCTCCACAGGGTTTGTGCTGTGGCAGGTTTCCACTTCCGCTCAGTAACTATATATATATATATATATAAATATACAAACGTGTGTTTTTGACGAGTTGAATTAGTAAAGTGTGAGTTTAAATAGTGTTGCTCAGTGTTTTCCTTCAGGATCGTGGAGCTGAAGTCTTGTTGTTGTTTTCCAGGTGTTGAAGGAGCATGAAGAGAAACTGCTCTCTGCTAACTACTCATTAAAATGGTAAAGTAGATTCTCTACATTCACTAAATACATGAAACTCTACATCTGTGTTTAATGTAGAGACTGTGGCAAATGTACTTTACTGTAGTATTTACATAGAATGACATACTTTTTCATCTGTTACATTTACTCAGACTAGTTTAGATCATTTGCTTTACATATAAAACATATAGACCACGATGCTTTGCACCTGCGTTCACGATAGAAGATTTAATATTTCAACTGAATCGATGTAATGAATTATTCAAAACTCAGCCGACTAAGTAGAGTGCTGGGAAATACTAATCCACACAACAGTACAATATAATAAATAACCTTATACAGCCTTATGTTGTGCTGTTGACGACGTGTAGAGCTGCACATGCATGTTATGTGTGTTTGTGGTATGTGAACATTTCAGGGTTTGTTTAGTGTGTAAATCCCGTTTATCAGTTGGAATGCCTGCAGACACACTCACCTGTGTTATCCAGACCCGTCATGGTTTCTCACAACCAGTAACAAATACACAAACCACCAAGATACGATCACATCTCATGGCTGCAGTTCAGGGTTTTGTTTTTCATCGTGTTGCTCAAAGCCGTCTCCTCTGCGTCTTCAGGAGCTTCCCATGGGAATCCTGTTTCTGGCCCTGCTCGGCCTGAGCACGGCGCTGGTTTGTCCTGATGGAGGCATGTGCGAGGACAAAAACACCTGCTGCAAGAACACGATGGGAGGATACGGCTGCTGCCCGCTGCCACACGTGAGTTAGTGTTCGGGTTAGTGTGTCTCACTGATTTCCTTAGTTTAGTGGTTTGTAATATCCTCTCAAACTCTTTGAATCTGTGTCTGCAGGCCGAGTGTTGTTCAGACCACCTCCACTGCTGCTATGAGAGGACCCTGTGTGATCTGGCTCATAGGAAATGTGTCAATAAGACCGTTTCTCTGCCGTGGATGAGACGTCTTCCTGCCAAACAGGCTCTGGAAGTCCCTCAGGTAAGTTGAGGACCTGCAGCATTTCCTATTAATTATCTTGACAGTGGGAACCTGCCAGTATTCTCATTTAATTTAAGTGACTTAGTACATTTGTAATTCTGTCATTGTTGTGTCTTTTTGTTCTGTGTCTCTGTGCGTCTGTCTCCAGCTCTTTGACAGAGTAAAGACAATCGTATGTCCAGACCAGGTGTCCACGTGTTCAAATGACAGTACTTGCTGCCAGCTTCTTGACGGCAGCTGGGCCTGTTGTCCGATGGTTAAGGTGAAACACATGAGTTCACTGTCACGTACACACACACACACTCACACACACACACACACACACACACACACACACACACACACACACACACACACCTACACACCTACACACCTTAAAACCTTGGGTTCAGCACTGACACCAAGAAGCATATCCTCAGGTCAGCTTCTGGTGAGACTGTACTTCACAATACTCCGATAGATGAACTGTATTTTTAAAATCGTATTATTTAAGACTGTTCTTCTGTGTCCACCGTAAATTATTTTAATTCAAATGAAGGTGTCTGGTCAGCAGGAATAAATAAAACACTTAAAAAATTGGGGGAACAAGCTGAAGCCGACTAAAAGGGATTTGACCTAATAAATTCTGTATAATGTGCTTTTCCACAACACTACCTAATCTGCTCTACAACAGAGTCGTCACTCTGCTACTTTTAATTTCCCCATTTAGTGGAAATAATAAAAAAAATGATAGAAATAATAAACAGCTATAGCTATGACCTGGTGTTTTTTTCACATTAAAAGCCTACAGAAGAAATGAAAGCCTGCAAGTTTGAATGTGAAAGTCCTGTAATAATCTCAGCCTTCAAGTTGTGCATCAGTACGTTTCCATGATGTGCAGGAAGCTGTGTCCTGGACCGAAGAGCGGTCCTCACTGTCAGTCTGTGTGTCCTCTGGTCTCTGCAGGCCGTGTGTTGTGAGGATAAGCAGCACTGTTGTCCCGAGGGAACAAAGTGTGACACCGCTCATGAAGTGTGTGTTTCTGCGTCACTGGAGTCCGTCCCCATGGTGGAGAAACTCCCGGCCAAACGCAGGGAGAATTACCCAGGTGTGAAAACCCTCATGTAAATACAGTAAAGGCCCGAAGGTCTATGTAATATGAAACAGATGTCTCATAGTTGGAAAATAATAAAAGTCACTATCATCTGTTTTCCTCTCTGCAGCCGTACGCTGACGACACTGCACCAATAACCAATATATGAATATGTGTCTTTCTACGTTGTTTCAGTTTCTGCGGCTCTGACCGTGGGTTCAGTGACGTGTCCTGGAGGGAAGAGCAGTTGTCCTGATGGTTACACCTGTTGCCTGTTAACCACCGGAGACTACGGCTGCTGCCCTTACGACCAGGTAGGAAGGACGAGCGCTGAAGCTACGACTCCGTTCATCAGTTAAACTCAAGGTTTGTCCAGTCTGGGCGACTGTAAAGAAACCTGGCAGCCTCCATAGAGACGACCCGATGTAAATATGGAGTATTTAAATATCAAGGGCCATTTCAGGGTAAAGAAAAGAACAATTCGTACAATTTAGATGAAACACACGAGTGAAACGTTCACTAGGATTAGTTTTAATACAATTTTTGCCAATAGATCCATTTCATCTAAACCTTTAAACTCAAGGATGAACTGATTAGATTTCAGTGGTCAAAGGTAACATGAGACTGAGTTATCTTTATAAATTAGTATTTTTATTTATTTTAAAACGTAGGCAGCAGGCGTTTGTCACTATTCTCTGACATGTTGGTGACTAAAGTGACTTTTTTAAGATGAGATACATTTCCCATTGGCGTGAATTTCCCTTGTGTGGCATCAATAAAGTTTTATTAAATCAATTTCACCTTTTAATGGAACTAAATTCCTGCACATCTGATTAAACCTGAAGTGAGAAACCAGCTTATTGCAGGTACAGGTATTTACTGTGTCTGTCTGTTTGACCGTGTTCAGGCCGTGTGCTGCAGCGATCACGTCCACTGTTGCCCCAGCAACACGATATGTGACATGGAACATGACGTCTGCAAGTCTGGTGAGACCGAAATGCCGCTGCTGAAGAAGATCTCTGCGGTTCTTAACGACAGTAAGCAGTATATTCCAGATGTTTTATTTAATCTGCACATTAAGAACTGCAGGATAACAGCTTGTGTTTAAGTGTTGATCTGTAAACCCCGTTGTCTCGTCCTGTCAGTTGTGTGTCCAGACAAAGTGGCCGTCTGTCCTGATCAGACCACGTGCTGCGAGATGGACAGCGGCTCGTACGGCTGCTGCCCGATGCCGAATGTGAGTAAGAGACACTCCAATCTAAAATAAATTCGCAGTTCGTCACTCCAGGAAAATAAAGGAAGTCTACTCTGTTCCAGCAGAGTAGAGTAGTGAAATTCTTTACACAGTATCTTTACTGTTTGCTGACACTGGGGGGAACCTCTGTCCGGTCTTGGTCCAGGCCGTCTGCTGCTCAGATCACATCCACTGCTGCCCTGAAGAAACCACGTGCGACCTGCAGCACAGCACCTGTGTGTCGACCCGGGGAGACGCCATCATGGCCTCTAAGATCCCAGCTGCTGTGACGGAGCCGGTGACGGAGCTGGTGACGGAGCTGGTGACGGAGCTGGTGGCGGCGCGGAGCAGAGGTGAGACCTGCAGCAGTTAGACCGTCCAGATGCCACAGAGACAAAGGCCGGATTCTTTCTTTTTGTCAACACAGTTTATTTGAAGTTTTAATAATTGACAGTTTTAGATCAGGAAACTGAGAGAATTATTTAAATAAATCATCCCAATATCTCATATTTCAACATGAATCCTTTCTGTTTGTTAACTTGAATTAAAATGTTGTTCACTGATATAAATCTTTGTGTTTCTTTCTCAGTTGCTGCTGTTCCCTGTAACGACTCTGTGGCCTGTGCTGACGAAAATACCTGCTGTCAAACGCCGTCGGGCCAATGGGCCTGTTGCCCGTTACCTAAGGTACCAGCACAGACACATGGTCCCCCCCCCCCCACTGTGCCTAACATACTGAAAATGTGGAGTCAGATCTCAGACATGTTGTGTGTGCAGCACAATACAAACTATCTGCAAACCCTGGTTTCTGGATACTGATGTTGGAGAGTGACCACAACTTTGCACAGTTACTATTTATTTTTGAAAAGTGCATTAAAATGGGGAACTGCAAATGTTTTTAATTATTACTTTCCCCTTATGAATCAACAAAACGTGATTTACTACAGTCTTTACTACAGTGTGTGTGTTTACTGCCCCCCCCCCCCCCCCCCCCCCCTGCAGGCCGTGTGCTGCGAGGACCACATGCACTGCTGCCCCCACGGCACCGTATGCAACCTGGAAGCCTCCACGTGTGACGACCCCACGGCGAACACGGCGGTGATGCCCTGGCTTCACCACGTTCCCGTCTTCCCCATCGTGACGGACAAGTGTGACAACTCCACATCATGTCCTGGAGAATCCACCTGCTGCAAGACGGTGATTGGAGACTGGGCCTGCTGCCCGCTGCCTCAGGTGAGACGACAGTGGAGCGAGAAGGCACGGGCCTCAAAACCCTGAAGCGTGTAAGTAACATACCGTCACCCGTGGTTCTACTCTGCCCCCGTCAGGCTGTGTGCTGCGACGACTACGTCCACTGCTGCCCTCACGGCACCGTCTGCAACCTGGAGGAGGAATCTTGTGACGACCCGTCAGGTTTCTCAGCCTCCCTCCCCTGGACGGAGAAGGTCTCCGCGGTGACGTTGGAGGTCCAGGACGAGAAGTGTGACCAGGAGACCATGTGTCCAGGAGGAACCACCTGCTGTAAGAAAGACTCCGGACAGTGGGCCTGCTGCCCCCTGCCTCAGGTCAGACTCCTCCTCCTCCTCCTCCTCCTCCTCCTCCTCCTCCTCCTCGCTGAGCGCCGGCGTGTTTTAAAACTCAGTTTGATCAGACATGAGTATCTCGTAGAGAGAAACGATAAGTCGAGAGAACTCATCTTGAGTTTCTAAACATGGATTAACTGAGGAAACTGAACTGAGTGGAAAAAACACAATTTCAATGATTAAATCTGAAGAAATAAAATGATCCTTAAAACTAAAAAGATTTAGGAAAACTGAAGAATATGAATTTACAGCATTTGAGGGCTTTTTCCACATTTTTATATTTGATAGATCAGTTAATTATGAAAATAATTAACTGATCCATTCTTAGACACAACACAGTGGTTTTGAATATCAGGGTTCTGCCGATGTTTGATCTTTACGTTGTTCGTCACTAAATCTCCTGCATCAGTGGAACAGAAAATCTGTCATTTCCAAGGATTTCAGTGGATATTAAAGAGCTCTTCATTCTCTTCAGGCCGTGTGCTGCAGCGACCAGGAGCACTGTTGTCCCAAAGGCTACAAGTGTAACGTGGCCGCGCAGACGTGTGATCAGCCCGGAGGCCGGAGCCTGCCGTGGCTGCAGAAGATCCTGGCGCTGGGGACGGAGCTCCACCAGGCTGCTTCCGCTCCGGCTCCACGGGGGAGGAACATGTGTGACTCCAGCACCAGCTGCCCCAAAGACATGACCTGCTGCTTCATGGACAGGACCCACCAATGGGGCTGCTGTCCTCTGCCAAAGGTAAAAACACGGTTACCTCACGACCTCACACTGAGGGAATGGAATGATGACCTCTGAGTTGTCTCTGCTGTGCTTCAGGCCGTCTGCTGCAGCGATGGAGACCACTGCTGCCCCAGCGGTCACACCTGTGAACATCAGCGCTCCGCCTGCTCCAGGGGCTCCCACGCCGTCCCCTGGTTCACCAAACTGAGCGCCGTGGCCGAGCCCGGCGCCGTGACGGACGTCAAGTGTGACGACAAGAGCAGCTGTGCTACAGGAACGACCTGCTGTAAACTGCTGACAGGAGAGTGGGGCTGCTGCCCTCTAGTCAAGGTTTGTCCCTCACACACTTTATTATATTTTAATGAAGTAATGATCAGATTATTGATTCGTCTCCGCTGTCCTCTGCAGGCGGTTTGCTGTGCGGACCACGAGCACTGCTGTCCTCAGGGCTACACCTGCAACATGCAGACGGGAACGTGTGAGAAGAAGAACCTCGATGAGCTGGTCCAAACCCTCCCTCAGATCAAAGTGGTACGGTCCGGGCCTGGAGACGCAGAGGACGTACCATGTGACGGCACGGGGGAATTCCACTGCCCCAGAAAAGATACGTGCTGCAAGACGTCGTCCACAGAGTGGGCGTGTTGTCCCTCGCCACGGGTCCGTTCACACTCCACGTCTCCACCATACTTGTTCATCTTCTAAATGTTTTTGTTCCCACTTCCAGAAGTCAGTTATATACAAACAGCTACTCGGGGACATTTCAGTTTACGTGTGAAAGCAGTTTTACATAAATCACCTGTGAGAAACTCTCCGGCTTCTCCCTCTCACAGATGTTTTCTCTTTCCACAGGCGACCTGCTGCTCCGACTCGAAGCACTGCTGCCCTGAGGGATTCTCCTGCGACGTGGCAGCGGGAGGCTGCACCATGGAGAGACCCCAGCTGACCTGGGACCTGTTGTCTGGGAACAGACAGAGAGACTTTGTCCCTCACGGACTTTAGTCCCACTGATCCGTCACATCTTCAGCTTCTGTTGAGTTTTTCCTCACTTGAAGGTACTTTTGGTTTGCGGGCGACGCCGATGCTCAACAGTTTGCTGGGTTTGGTCCTCATCGTGTTCAGTCCTCAGAGGTCAACCTTAGACGATGATTAAGTATATGAAGGATTCGCTGCACGACTTTGTCTCTGCGTCTTTCTTATTGGTTTTAAACCCCATGAAAAGAATCAAGACAATTAGTTTCTTAGTAAAGATGTAAGAAAGCATGTTTTAATTCAAATCTGTTGCACTTTCACAAATCATTTAAACCACAAATCAGAATTTACAGAGAGAAGAGTTAGTATGTGAACATGAGACCAATTTAAACCTTTTCTCATTGATTCAAAAACACATAGATCCATATAGACAGATTACCTCGAGTCCTAATGACCTTAAAAACAATATGAATATCTACAAACATGTTTGAAGTTTATTAACAAGCAGTTGAAGCTTTGATTCACACGTCCTGTATTTTTCAGATCATTTCAGATCATTTCCTGGAAGTTTTTCTCGGCCGAAATTGTCTAGAGAATTAAATTAAACCTTTGGCAAATAAATACAGTTTTTCTGCTGAGTCATGTCGGCTGAGTAGAAACTATCAGAGGCTGGAAACTCGGAGCCTCAGCAGCTGAATAATGAACCAGTTCAGAGACACAGGAACGAGATTCATCTTATCATGGGATTATTAATCATAAGCAACGTGCAGAGCGTCAGCGGCTGCGTCTCCTCTGTCTTCGTTTCTCTTTGGACTCTTTGTCCAGGTCTGTTTTTATTCTTCTATAAAAACAGACGTGAATGTACTTTCTGCCTTATTCTGGATAAAATGCTGAGTCAGACTTGAGAAAACGAGTCGCCACTCGTTCAGGAAGCAGCTTTTCTGTGTTTGTTGGTTCACGACGAGAACGTCGAGTATAATCTACATTTAGAGGTCAATTAAGTTTGTCTTGCATCTGTGAATTTGATGTGTTGATTTTATTTAATCCTTATTTTACCTGTGATTTAAAGACCCAGCTGTCATGAAAACATTGTTATATATATATAAATAGTTAAACATCGTACTCTTGGAAAAGATCGACAGACGGAACAAAGAGCTTGTGCCTTCTCTCACGTCATAAGAGCTGCTCGGTATCAGAGGGACGTTCAGACCATCGTCAAGAAAACAACAACAATAAGAGCCAAGTACATCTCAGTGTCCCGGGGAAACAAATTCAGGGTTTGCTCCGTCGGCACAGAACGAAAAACAAAGACTCTGAGACGATGCTGCTGGTTTCCAGCTTCTGAACAACACACAAGGGCATCGTTTCCTCGCGGAGATGAAAGAATCCAGTTCAAAACCCGTTTTCCACCCAAACTTTGATTTGTGTTGATCGTGTTGGTGAAGATGTTGTTCTGAGAGCGTCCGGCTGCCAGAGAAGAGATGTGATGGTTGTTGGCAGCGGACGGAGCCTGAAGGGAAAAACCTGCAGACACTGTTCAGGGTAGAATCAGGTTTCCTGGATTAGTTTTAATCTGTTAAAAGAAAATTGGATAAAGTAGAAAAGAGGCAAACACCAGATTATTTGTCCTCGATGCAACAGTTCTTCATCGTAGAGTCTTTTTGTTTCGTAGCTTTCAGAGAAACCGATGAAGGTTCACTAACACTAAGTCTGCTCCTCTTCAATCTGTGATCACTCAACGTGGCGTGAGGTGATGATGATTTTATCAAAAATGTTCTTTTCAAAATGTAACTTCCTAAAAGTGTATTCTCTAAACGTCCGGTGCTCACTGTCACTGCTGCTTTTAGAAACGTGTCCTGGTTGATTGTTGTGTTTTGATGCCTTTTAAAGAACTTTAATTTGAGGGGGGGGGGGGGTTAAAGAGACTGAAATAAAGTTGTTGAAAATATCAGTTTGCTGGAGGTGATAATTCAATTCGCTGAGGTCATGTTTGAAGTTTAATCAGTCGCCCACACACTTCCTGTGACCTTTCCCTCCTGTATCCTCTTACCCCCCCCTCCCCCGCCTCCCTCGGCCTCGTCATCAGAATGTTGTTATGACAACCAGAGTCAACACGACGGTGGGGTTGGGGGGGTACTGGGGTTCAGGTGGTGAATGTCCCACTTTGCTGTCGACTCCTCTGCCGATGGGGGGGGGGCCCTGTTTCCTCCTCTGCCCTCTGGTGGCTGGAAACAGACGTGAGGCTGTTCTGCCTCAGTGGAAAACAATGGACGACACATGGTGCCTCAGCGAAATGAGGTCAGATGCTCGTCCTCGGTGTTCGGCCTCATTGTGGAAGATCAGCAGGACGGTTACTGATGTGGAAACACCAGAGGAACACCAGAGGAGCTTTGTCCCCTAAAAGAAACGTCCACTAAAGGACACTTCTGCTCTAATGTTGTACTTTTATGTCACTTTTCAGATTAAAGGTATATTATAAAACATCTGAATACAACAACCACTAGATATGACTCTAAAGTACTGTTTACATATACTTCAGTAATAGTTGCTTATAATAAAACTATCGTTGCCTATACTGCATAATGAGCTCTTGTATTTTAATACTTACTTTTGTACGTACTTTACTTGTAGTATTTTAACTGACCAACAACAGCAGAGCCGAACTATAAGTTTGAATGTTCGACTGTGAAGTTTCCCAATTGGCAGTTTTGCCAAATTAGTGTTTTTTTTGTAGCTGGATTTACCAACTTGCTCCTACAGCAAATTCTATTTTCCACCTCGTGACAAACGAGCTAATTTTGCAACAAATTTCGGCTGCTTTGCGTAGAAAAACTAAATCTGCCCAACAACGTGTCTGAAGCTCAACAATTAACAAGATAACACCTCCCGTTTCCAGTCTTTATGCTAAGCTAACTAGCTACAGGTCCATGATAAGCGAGTGTGATCTCGATCTTTATCTAATATTAGTCATTGTTCCAATAAACAAAACGAGAATGAGAAGAATAAAAGTTTTTTGTTGAAGCTTTCAAACATCTTCATCGTGGTGTTTTCATCGATATGTTTCTGAGTGAAGAGTCACAGACGTTTCTCACGTCTAAGTTTAGCAGAGTCGACCCCAGTGACAAAAACCCATTGACGTGAAACTTCCTCCTCTGACATTCTATTGGTCCGTCGCTGATCCCATTCACATGTTGCCAGGGAGAGGGACCCACACACACAGACACACACACTGACAGACACAACACAGACACACACAGACTCACACACTCCCTCCTCTGGTATTTAGTTAATTCCCACAGGACTGTATAGATTCCAGTCTTCTCTATGTGGGACAACAGATGTGTTGGAAACTACACTGACGGCCACAATCATCCAAATTATAAAACAGTAAAATCTTATCACACTTTGAATATTGCCGTCTGTGTTGTCGTCATGTTCCAGATTTGAATATTTACAGATTTACTGTTTCTTCTTCAATCATTTCACGACTCCTCTTATTTACATGTTGGCTCTTGGGAGAGAACTGGGCCCAAGACTGGGAACCAGTGGATTAGACATAACTTTATATAAATAGTTTAGCAAACTACAACAGCAACACAATAATGAGTATGAATTACTTAACTACATTCAGCCTCAACTACTGCTGCAGCTTGTAGTAGTGTGTGTATACATAGTCTTAAATAAATGTATTATATAGTGTATTTATATATATATATCACTGCAGTGAAAGTCTTTAAAGTAAATAAAATGTTCAGGGTCCTAAAGGAGCTCAGGGTCACAGAGGGCATCTACGTTGTTCTGTCGCTGGTATCTGTGTGTGGGAGGACGGGGAGGAGGAGGAGGAGAAGAAGGAGGAGGAGAAGAAGGAGGAGAAGGAGGAGGTGGTGACAGAGGTGTAGAAGTTCATAACTCACACACATGGTTGACCAATCAGCTGAGGCTGCGGGGGCAGAAAGCCGGTAGGTTTCAGTTGGACACTTATAACACAGGACAGAAGACAAACAGACAGGAAGAGACAGAGGGACACACACCTTCATCCTGGTCCTCTTCCTCCTCCTCTTCCTCTTCCTCTTCCACCAGGATCACTGGATCTCACCTGAGACGGGAGGGACCCCCCTGATTGTCCCTGAGAGGTAACGTCCTCTGGGTTCAGCTGGAGGTTAGAACCACAGCGTCCGTCGGTGTGTGTTTGACTGGAGGTGCTCACCGGCCTCAGCTGAGAGGCAGGTGGATTCTGGGTAAAGTTCTCAGGAGGCCGAGGTGCATCATGGGAGGATCGTTAGAGACATGATGCTGGTGACGTAGATCTTTGTCCTGGATTCATCACCTGAGCTCCACTTTCTTTACAATTTGAATCAATATCCAAATCAAAATGCTAGTTATGGAGTTTGCAGTAGATTGTCCAGCCTCCACAGTGAAATGAAAGTTCCTCCTCGACCTCCTCATGCAGCCGGAGGACGCGAGTACGAGTCCTGTCTTTGTGTGTTTGTATCCATGTGTCAGCCGTTAACATGGCGAACGGCTGAGAGAGACTCTGACAGCTGGACCCAGTGGAAAGCATGTGGCTATTTATACCCCCCCTCTGCCGGCTGGCTGCTGGTGTCTGTTCATTCACGCCCCGGCCGCGGCAAATACCACCACATCAAAATGCCTGACCATTACAAATCTGCTGTCGACTGCAGATGAATTGAAATCGTGGGTGTGTGTTTTTTTTAGGGTTGTATAAAGATGGATGACTTTGCAGCTCCAATACGTAAAATCTAAACAGCTTGATCGCCCCCTGGTGGCCGGCTGCAGTATAGGTTATGAATCTGGCCTCCTACAGGTCTTACAACTTTCACTGTGTGTGTTTGTTCTTCCTCCTCCAGTTCTCAGAGCGATGGCGATTCCCCGGGTGTTCAACTCCAACACGCCGTTCATCATCGTGGCCGGAGGGTCTGAGCTCTCGTTTCTGGGCAAAGAGGACGACGGCCATGTTGGCGAGGAGGAGAAGGACTCGCTGGTCCAGGTCATCGCGCCGCACCTCAGCCGGGTGATGCAGCACGGCACCGCCAAGCACGTGGTCACAGCGGGACAGGAAGTGTCTGCAGAGAATCCATGTCTCTCCATAGTCGCACAGGCTGAGAGTAAGACCCCATGCAGATCAGTGACTGTACCTTGATCGCCCCCTGGTGGCTGGCTGCAGTACCCTGCCTCCTCCATGTTAGCAGATGGGACAGGGACCAAACTAAAACATTAGGGTTATAATTATTGTTTTTCAAAGATGGTTTCTGTCATTTCAGGTCGTTCTTATCACACTGATGCTTGTTCAGGTTTTCATGTTTCTGATCAGTTTGGTTTGAATTAACTATTTGATGATTTAAAATCTCTTCTTCAACATTCATTCGTTAAACTCTACGTTGTTTCCCTCTGTCTCAGGAGAAGACTTCCAGGAGTTCAGTCCCACCACGACTCAGCGTCCCTACTCCAGATCTCAGCAGCTCAAAAAGCTCAGGTCTGTATATATATATATATAGAAGAGAATGTGGCGATGGATGGATTCTTCTCCACTCCACCATCAATCAGACTGGGACTGAAAAGGTTATTGAGGTTGTTGAACTGGTGTATTCACGCTGTCTATCTTCTCATGTGCAGGTCTGACACCAGGGAATCGTCCTTCCTCAGTGACACAGAGGACGAGGACCTGGACGAGGCCTCCAAACTCCCACTCCACCACCTGCAGAGGAAACAGCGCAGGAAGACCGGCACAGGACAGAGTCGGGAGGAAGGGGAACACCGTCCTGTGATCCGTGGTCTCTGGGTGCAGGAGATCGATTGGCTGAAATCAGTGGACGGAGACGCGACCTCGTCGGCTGAGGTCATCCCGCCTCCTCCTGAGTTTACTGACTCGTGCTGCTGCAGCGTCGGAGGCCGGCTCTCTTGTGAACATGATGAAATCTGCAGCTGCACAGATGTTTGTGACCGTGTCAGAGGATCAGAGGATGTGTCACCATCAGAGGATCGATACGGATCGATAGAAACCGACGACACATCGAGCTCTGACGACAGAGGAGCGTCCGACTCCGATTGTTCGGTGCAGGACCTGGAATCTATTCGCACTCATGAAAGTGACTCGGACTCCTCCTGCTGGGCAGACGACGACACGCCAGCACCCGAGAGCTTCGCAGTCCAGGGCAAGGTTTCAAATTCGACCTTTGACCTGATGCACGTGTCTGGTTTTACCTCCGGTCCCGCCGAGTGGGATTCTGACTCTACGGAGTGTGTGCAAAGCATGCTGGGACTTTCCGACTCCGTGAACACGTGTCGCGGTTCCTTCGGCTTCGATGACCTCAGTGACCTCGACGCTGTTCTGGATGAAATGAGAGGGAGAGTGACGCAGATGCCGAAGCAGTTTGTTTCTCCTTTCTTCAAGGATTTGATACAACAGACGTTAAGTGACTGGAAACCGAACACACCCGTCAACGAAGGACTCGTATTTCATCATGTAAGATATTTGCATCTTGATGATTTAGAGCTAATTGAATTCTGCCTTTACATGTGAAAAGAGACACGTCTGTCCCCCAGCGGCTGATTGGTCGATAGCCGACGGGCTCTGAGATTTAGATCTTGAAGTTTTTAAGTAGAAATGTCCAATATTTTCCGTTTCAATCTTAAATTCTTTTCTCTGTTTCTTCAATCCATGATAAGGTAAAGTGCTTATCTTTGGATTTTGGACGTTGGTCAGAAAAAGGCATTTGAAGACGTTCTCGGTCTTTGGTTTCCAAAGAGCAATTTCATGATCTTTATCTCTCGTCTGTTTTCTTCAGCCTGTTTCTCATTATCACAGTTCTGTTTAATCCTGTTTCCTGAAGCGACTGCAGCCCAGTGGTCAGTGTCGGTACCGGGAGGGAGAGGAGTACTTTGTTCTGCACCACATCCAGAACGGCTCGTACGGTGACGTGTTCTGTGTTCGGGACAAACGGACGGGATTCGA
This sequence comes from Hippoglossus hippoglossus, assembly GCF_009819705.1. Taxonomy (NCBI): domain Eukaryota; kingdom Metazoa; phylum Chordata; class Actinopteri; order Pleuronectiformes; family Pleuronectidae; genus Hippoglossus; species Hippoglossus hippoglossus. The sequence goes on along the minus strand of NC_047169.1, from coordinate 1,745,970 downwards.
ATGTGCTGCCAAGAGGGTAAGTGCAGAGAGAGGGAGTGAGTCATTGTGTGAAATCCAGATACGCACCCACACCCAGAGCTTTGGAAGCAATATTCAATGATTGAGGTAACCTCATGGTGTCCACGCTCAGATTCCACTGAGTCACTTCAGCCGCGAGGAGGTGAGCACGTGGAGCGCTCTGAACTCTCCTCGGGTGGTGGAGCTCTTTGGCGCCGTGAGGGAGGGGCTGAACGTCGTGCTGTTCATGGACCTGAAGCCAGGTACACGTCCAAACTGTTCAAACCACATCTCATTCACAACGAGGACACGACGCTCACAGACGACTTTTTCCAAACCTCCTCAGCTTGTTTGGCTCAGCTCCTGAAAGAGATGAACTCCCTGCCCGAGGACCTGGCCCTGCACTACCTCCGCCAGTCACTGGGGGCGCTGGAGCACCTGCACCACAGGAAGGTCCTTCACTTGGACGTCAAAGGTCGGTTTGTTTTTCGCGCCTGTTTGTTTGTTAGCTTGTTTGTTTGTCAGCAGGATTACGCAAAAACTATTGGACCGATTTAAACAAAACTTGGTGGAAGGATTAAACTTGGGCCCAGAAGTAACTCATCCAATTTTAGAGTTGATACCAACAAAGGGGCAGATTCAAGGATTCTTTCTAGATGTTTTCAGGGAGGTTTAATTCTACTTCTCAGAGAATAATTCATGGATCTTGATGAATCATTTGTAGAAGTTTGATATCTACGAGTGCGTGAAATTTGTTACAACGTTTGAGAAACTTAATTAGTTTTCTCTTGACATGTATCACATGGTCCAGTAGAGTTTGAATAATCTTGCTAACAAACAAACAAATAAACAAACGAGGGGAAAACATAAACTCCTCAAACAGCTCTGCATCGCATTTCTTGTCTTTTTCAGTATTAATAATTGTAATTAATCTCCACATAGCCGGCATTTTTATAAACTTTCTCCTGTGGAGTTTGATGTGATATTATCAGCAGCTTGTATAAGGAGACATGGAGGATGAGTCCTGGTGAAGCCTCTAGCTGCTGCTCTCCTGTCAGCTAACATTCCTGCTGATGGTTCCTAATCCTGAACTGACACCTCACCCCTAAACCCCGAGTAATCCCACTGAGAGGATGGAGCAGGACGAGGGTCTCGCCCACATCAGGCCCCTGCATTGTGCTGAGCAGCTTCACTCAGCCGACCAAATTAAACAGTCTCATCACATCACATCTTCGTGAAGAGGTGGAGAAAAACAGGCCTTTATTTTTAGAGACTTAACCTTGTGCCACCGCGAGAGCAGGGAGCTGCGGAGGTTTTGTTCCCAGAATCCCCGTCACCCTGACAGCGGCCGACAGCCGCCTGATTCCTCACTCATCTGTTTCATGATGAGCACCAAATGAAAACAAGCTGTCTCTCCAAATCCTCTGTGTTGATTTTATTCCAGTTGACAATGTGCTGCTGTCTGCCGACTGCAGAGACACATTCCTCTGTGACTTCGGTCTCTCAGAGACGCTGGACGACAGCGGCCGGAGCAACAAAGCTTTCAGGGGTGAGTCAGCAGTTCACAGAGTTTACACACGCACATCAACTTTGAACACAAGGGGAAAGAGTCGCTTTTATAGATTCAACAAATTGATCCTCCTTTTGTTATTGAGAGAAATTAGAAATAAGAAGATTTTATATAAAAGGTGGTTGACCATGAAGTCTCGTATCCTCGTCTGTGGCTCAGCCTCGTTATCTTTAACAAGAAGTTAGTGACGCAGCAGGAAAGTATTTCTGCTTTTACTTCATTATTATTTATTATTTATTTATTATTTATTAATACAAAGATGTTGTAAGATGTTTTCAGAAATTATCTCATGAAAAGTTCCAGAAAATTGGATCCACGAATTTTACAAACATACATAAAAAAGACAGATCGATGCGTCTGTCAAGGCCCAAATCCGTCATGTTCATTTGGACGTATTTCTAAAACTATTAAAGATTCATGTAAAACTGTTGATTCTCTACAGAATCCACATTGTTTCAGCTGCACGTCGGTGCAAGTTAGAGGTTCGTGTCTCTTTTTGTTACCGTACAGCTTTGGCTTCACACCACTCGCTCACTTTGAATCCCAGATAATCTCCTGCGAGGCTAATTAGGACATTATCCACAGTTTATTATAGGAAGATGGAAACTCCTTAGCAACTCACTCAGACGTTTGCGTTCTCACATACAGCCTCTCCCATAAATTCCAGGGGAACATCTGGAGTTCAGTGCAGGTCTGAAAGCAGCTTTAGTGTCTTGGGGCCGATGCAGAAAGTTAAATTCAGTGTGTGTTCATGAAGGAGCGGCTGCATTCCCGGGCACAGAGACCCACATGGCGCCGGAGGTCGCTCGAGGAGATGGACTCTGTGCGAAGGCCGACGTGTGGAGCAGCTGCTGCATGTTACTGCACATGCTCAACGGATGCCACCCCTGGATACGTTACTACTCCCACCCACTGTGTCTGCAGGTAGATATACAAACATCTTTATTTAAGAATTCGATTTTAGGTTGAACAAAACTATACCAAGGTGTTTCTCACTCTTCTGGTCAGATCGTCAACGAGCCTCCTCCTCTGTGGGAGGTCCCGTCCACCTGCAACAACTTCACGGCCAAAGTTTTCAGAGCCGGACTCCAGAAGGACCCGGACAGACGAGCGTCGGCCAAAGAGCTGAGGAGGAAAACCACCAAAGCTTTGAGAGCAGGTCACAGCAGCACAACGTCCTCTGTGGTAGAAAGTACACTTACTTAAGTACTTCAGTACAAGGCTGAGGTACTGTTACTTTACCCAAGCATTTAATTCTACTTCACACATCTCTTCCACTGCAAGAGAAGAGTACTTGTACTTTATACTCAACCACAGAGCATTTATTTGACAGCTTTAGTTAGTTACAAATACATAAATGTAATAAGCTTTTACAATACAACACGTTTTAAATCTGAAACCAGACAGGAAGAAAGAAGTGTCTGAATTTCTGAGACGAAATATAAACAAACTGTAAATAAAGTAGATAAAACAAACTTGAGCATCGACAACAGTAAAATGCTAATTTTATTATTTTATTTTATTTTTGATGAGACAGGGATCAGTGATCAATAGAAAACTTAAGACTTAGCTTTATAGGCTAATTTCCATCTCTTGTCCAATATATCACTCAAAGTTATTTAGTTCTTTAATACGTTGTTATATTGAAACTTTCAATGAAGGATATGATTTATTGATAGATATTAAAAGATGAATTTTCCTGCAGTGTGTGAAATAAAGAATCTGATCTCAGGTTCCTTCATTTAAATATTTATTTTACTGCTAAACCAATAAAATCATCACATCTTCCTGTTTAAGAAGCTGCAACCATCAAATGATTATAGATTAATTCTCTGTTGATCATCGATTCTCGTTTTGCAGTCGGAGGTTTGAGTCCCTGCTCTGTTCAAGCTGCCTGTGAGGTTCTGCACTGTGGCAGGAGGAGCCCCCCTCTGTCACCTCTGATCCCCCCAAGTAAACCATCAGCCGCCGCGCCAGCTCCCATGATGCACTGGGTGAGCCCCTGGAGGACCACGGCGGTGGAGGAGGACTTGGGCGAAGACTCTGACGTGGAGGCAGATTCTTTCAGCGGGGAGTCGGACTCGCCGCCCAAATCACTGCGGGATGAACACGACTGGGACTCGGGGTCGGAGTCGGACGTGGATATTTACATGGGGGAGGAGGATCTCATTCAGGAGATGTGGAGAAAGATGGACAGGGACTACGAGGGCGACTGGGAGGAGGAGGAGGGACGTGAGGAAGAGGAGGATGAAGAGTGGGAGTCTTCAGTGTCCACAGATTATCTCCGAGCTCTCAGAGGCCTTTTCCCTCTGCTGCAGAAAGGTCAGCAGACGAGCGACAGCCCGTGTGGATCCGAACCAGAGCTGGAGTATCTCCGAGATGGTGAGTGAGAGGAGGTGTTGTCATGGCGACAGCTCAGCAGGGGAGGCACTAATATCTGCTCCTAAACTATTTTTATTTCAGCAAAAGTTTTTGAGGATAATGTTGAGACACAGTTGTAGATCACAGATTTTTTTCCTCTTGAATATTTTGAGTAAAGGTTTTGATTTTGTTTTACTGTCATTGATCGTAACTGCAAAGAGAAGTGGCATGTTGTTAATGAACCTGTTTATACTCAATTCATCAGTGTAATATTTTTTCTTTTTAAACAAAATATCTGATATCTGGTATCTGTAGATTTATTTCTGGAACAAAATGAGTTTAAAGTCAAACGTGTTCATGTTGCAGCTTCAGTCTCGATGCTGAATAATCAAATCACATTTTATTTGTTGTGTGAAAATGTTTGAAACCATAAACGACAGGATTTATAATATTTAATGGAGTTTATCACCGATATAAACATGTTGTCTCTCACCAGACGTAGCTCTGGGCACCACGTTCCAGACCCCCTCCCCTGAACCTCGAGATGACCCCCCGTCCTGTTTCAGCTGCTCGGACACGTCGCAGAGAGACGCCTCAGAGAAGGTGTGTTCACACCATGGTTCACACACACTGATGTCTATAGATTGAATGCACATTAAAACATTAAACTCTGTGTTTGTGAAGGGCTCTGACCATTCCTCCGACGACCTGAGCTCTGGAGTCTTCTCCTCCTGCGACAGTCACACAGACGGACGCCTGGAGTGGTCGGCCTCGGCCAATCAGCCGTCGTCCTGCTGCTTTGAAGGTGAGATGTCCTCCTCCTGTCGCTGAGCGTTTTGTTGTCCTCTGGCATCTGTGTTCTCAGACTGTGACTCCTGCAGGTGTTGACATCTGGATCGAGAACGTCCAGGGGCAGTGTCTGAGGATCCGAGAGCGACGGCAGGTCAAAGTCGGCCACGTCGCTTTAGGAATCAGTGACCAGGTAGAAAACACATCCAGAGCTTTAAAGATGTTTTTTTATTTCACATGCATGATCCCTATCGTGTGTTTGTGCTTGAACTCGTGTAATAAAGTTCATGTCATGTGTCTCTGAGATCTCGGGGAAGCCCTTCACGCTGGAGACGCTGGACAGGAAGCTGGTGTCCTTCGAGGAGGAGATCACGGAGTCGTGTGTGTGGCTGCGCTGCGTCTCTGCGCCCGACACGTGTCGTCGCTGGAGCTGGAGGGTCCGAGACGGGAAACTGGAGCTGCAGGAATAAAACAGGCGTTCTGTCTCGTGGCTGTTTGTTGATAAAAGCACACGGGGACGGTCACGGGGTCAAAGCTGCTGCTTTAGGACAAATGTGAGAGGAGAGGATTTTATTTTGTATCATTTTTGTACGTTATTGCAGATTTCTGTGAACCAGCTCCAGTTTGTGGACGCACATGGAATGTGACTCTACAAGATGTAGAAGATATACATGAGTATTATGGGAACCACTTCCTTATAAAGCATCGTCTATGGAAGGTTTATAAGTTGTAATCAATATCTTAATGGTTAATTAATCACTTTATAATACTGGGTTGCCAGGTTGTGAAAACAAAACCCTCTTACAGAAAAACACTTTTCTTTTTACCTCTTCAATCCACGAGGGAGAAAGTTTGAACAGCTGCAGAACATCTGGACCAACATGTTTTTAACTGATTATTAACATTTACAACAACAGACTTAATGGATTATTGTCATTTACATTTGCAGGCGAGTGAGAAACTTTTTATGATGAACTGAAGAGCTAAAAAGACTATATATAAAGAATATATATATTAAATAAATATATATATATATATTGCATGTGACATTGATGAATAAAGTCATTGATTATAGCTCGTAAACCCTTAATTAATGGATTGATCTTCTAAAAGCCGTTCCCTGTTATATATATATATATATATATATAAAAATAGATTCATATATATGTTGTGTTTATATATATATACACATAAATATGTATTTTTATGTATGAAAGAAAATTACAATGCAAATTGTAGAAATATATTAAAATAGTGCAAATGTGTATAAAAGTATCAGAAGTGCTGGACTGAATATTTAATGTGTAACATAAATGTAATGGATTATTTCATATACATAGAACATTATGTAGAGTAGATGCATGTGTACACGTCTTTAAACAGTTTATACAACACTGTACTTATAGAGAAGTTCTTCCTGTGTCAGTTATTTAAACTCTAAGTTCTCACATGTCGGTTAAAACACTGAATCATTGTCATGATACAATATACGAGAAATTAAATTGGTTCTTACAGAAAAAATGTATGTGACTGTTTTCTGTGTGAATTTTATTTTATTTATTCAAATCATTGAGGCTTTTTCATCATAAGAAGTGTTCATAATACTTTAATTTGTCGTTGTTTGTGGTTAAATAAATTCCTGAGAAAGTGATTTAAGACAAATTGTCGACACATTTCATGTTTTCATCTTCTTCTGTTTGAAGTGTGAAGTTTGTGGAACATGAACATTTAGAAACAAACTAATCAGTATTTATCAGCAGGGTTCAATTAGTCATCCTGAGTTTTGGGGTTGTTGTGCGTTGATTTTTGTGTGTCTGTGTGTTGTAGCGTATTTTTGTGTTGTAGGGTATTGTTTTGTATAGTTGTATTTTTTTTTGTGTGTTGTGTATTGTGTGTCTGTTTATAAGTGTATTGTTGTGTGTCCGTGTGTGTGTTTTTGTGTCCGTGTTAGTGTGTATGTCCGTGTCTGTGTATTGTGTGTATGTCCGTATGTGTGTGTATTGTGTGTGTGTGTGTATTGCGTGTATGTGTCAGAGTGTGCGTGTGTGTGAGACTGTGTGTGTATGTGTCAGAGTGTGTGTATGTATGTGTGTATTGTGTGTGTGTGTGTATGTGTGTGCGTGTATGTGTGTATTGTGTGTGTGTGTATTGTGTGTGTGTGTGACTGTGTGTATTGTGTGACTGTGTGACTGTGTGTGTGTATTGTGTGACTGTGTGTGTGACTGTGTGTGTCAGAGTGTATGTGTGTGTGTGACTGTGTGTGTGTGTGTGAAACTTGAACAAACTTCACTTCCTCGACATTTTGTGAACCATATAGCACACAGAGCTGCGGAGGCTGTGATTGGACGGCGGGGCCACGGGGGCGGGCTCTGAGTGACACCATTTGAGCGCTGATTGGACGCGCTGTGATAGTGGGACGTGTCCGTACGCCGGTGTCTCCCTGGTTGCGCAAGACGCCATTTTGGAGCGACAGCGACAGATAACGGAACGATCGAGAAGCTGCGTTTTTAAAGGTAAATATGCGCATTGACGCGGTGCTTTTAGTTTAAATCGCGAGTTAACGCGAAGCAGTTTCTACTTTGTCCGAACTGCGCGTTTTAATCCACGTTTCGGTGCTACGTCACGATGCGCTGTCTTTACTGTGACGCGGCACTTAGCTAGCGGCGTTAGCACGGCCGCTAACGCAGATCCCGCACGACCGAAAAGCCACCGAGAGAAAGGAGTTCGAGCCCGGGCGAACCCCCAGCGCCACACTCCGCTGGTGCGTGTCTCGATACCGCGTCGCGGCGTGTGATTTAAACCGATGCGTTCGGTGTGATCGTCGCCTGTTAGCTGGCGGCTAGCAGCTAGCTAACTGGCCGAAGCATCCGCCCTTACGGGAGCTAACGTTAATCTGCCCCGCGTCGCACCGACCGACCGACAACACGCGACTTCCTCCGCTCTCTCCGGTAAAAGACCAAACGCACAATCGTTAAATTCCCACGCAGAGTTCGCGGCGTTAATATGTTTGGTCACATCGACGGTCCTCCGGATCGGCGGCCTCCTGCTGAGGTCGGGGTGTTGTTAGCATGCTAGCAGGGCGCCCACCTCCAGTAACATTATCCGTGTTGCCGACAGTTCACCAGCTGGACCAGGCCTCTGTTCTCCGGTGGTCGGGTTTCTGCGACGTTTATCCGGTTACCGACGCGTCTCGAGCCGCCGCCGCCGGTTCGTATCGCGGCATCAACCTTCACGCGGCGGTTTAACCTTTAATCGATCCGTCGCCAGGTTTGTACGATGTAGGGAAAAAAAAATGTCAACTTCCTCAAACCTCAAGTTGACGTGTTTTGAGATGTCACGTTCTGTCCGAACAATAGTTGAACATCCAGATCCGATCCACGCTGTGGCTGAGGATGATTTCTATCAGCGGGTCAACCTGCCGAACATTTCTTAATTCATTATGTTGTTTTGTGTAGAACCCGATAGGAACCAGGAAGCTAACCGTAGGGAACATTCCCATGTGTCCTGTTTGTCCTACCAACAGCCTTTGGCCTCATACGTGAAGTGAACTGTCATTTATATCAGAGATTAACTCAGTCTTTACATTTACAAGCCATAATAATCGATTTCTGAATAGATTTCATTTAAAATATTTTTTTTTAGAAATGCAGTTTGCAAAATATATAATATCCACTGATATTTCCCCAGGGTTTTAATGGTTAATTTTCTGTTATGTTTAATCTAGAGGTAATTTTCTTCTCAACTTATTTATTATTAATATAATGGGTGTTTCTTGGTAGTTTTTCCTTCCTCTTGGTTTGGTGTTAACGACAGACGATGCCGCACCTTGTTACACCCTATGAGACAAATTGTAATTTGTGAATAGAAGCTATAAAAATAACATTTGATTAATCTTGTCTTAAAATTTTGGGAAATGTCCCATTTAACTTCCATAATCACTAATCAATATAAAAGCACATTTGAGAGGTTGGAAACACTAAATGTGTGACATTTTAGCTGTGACATCATTCTTGCTCAATAGTGATTCATATTTTGATATTTCCTTAATTCCAAGGTGACGTCTTCACGCGTCTTGTTCTCTGACTAATACTTCAAACCCTCTACGTTCAGTTTACAGTGGTGTCAAACCAGAAATTGTTGCTTAACAAAAATGGTAAAATAATCTTTCAACTATCAACGTAATTGCAGATTAATTCACCGAACATTTCTGCTCTGGTTCAGTTTACAATCAGACATCACAGAAAAAATTAAATTTCAATCATATCATTTCAAGAATCTTGAACCTGTGAAAAATGTTCTTTAAAAATTACTAAAATAACAAATCAATCTTAAAAATATTTCACTTAATAATTTGTTTTCTTGTTGACTAACTAATCCTTGCAGCTCCAAACTTCTTATGTTTAGCATCATGGTCGTGACGGGGACAATAACTGGTGTTGTTGGCGGTTGGGGTTGATTGCTAATGTACAGCCACAAACCTTAACCCCGATGTTTAACCATTAGCTTAAGTAAACATCTCGACTGTGCTCCGATGTTACGCCTTAACTGCTTTAACAGACGGCTGTGACGGTATGGATTTTTTTCTTGCTGCAGTAAAGCCAATTCTCCGGACCTCACTCGCAGGTCAAGTCTGAAAATGGCTTCAATGTGCTGCGTTTGGTGCTGATCGTGAAATAAAATATTTACTGCCAGGCTACTCGCCTCGGTGACAGGTGGTACTTTAATTATCTCAATCATGCGCTCTCGATCTCCTCCTTTCCTCTTTCTGAAACTGAAAAGCTGCAGACGTGAACACCCCTAACTCTGCTTCCTCCTCTCTCCTCCTCTGACAGCTTCGTCACCATGGGGAATTTATTAGGGAACCTGTTCAAGGGCCTGTTTGGCAAAAAGGAGATGAGGATTCTCATGGTCGGCCTCGATGCTGCTGGAAAAACAACCATCCTATATAAACTGAAGCTTGGAGAGATAGTCACCACCATTCCCACCATTGGTATGAACGTCTACGTAATAATTCAACTCACTCTGCAAATGCTTTTTTTGTGTTTGTTTTGAACAGGTTTTCCTCGTCATTGTAGGGATGACTGCCTTCTGATTAAAAACCATTGAAAGTATTCCATTATCAAAATAGTTGGTGGTTTATTTTCTGCTTTGTTTCCCAGCCCTGCTCTGCTGAGCTAATTTGAAGCTCTGGGACACTTGCACTGACCCAAAGCTTTTAATTAACCTGAAATTAATTAAAGTTTTAAAATATTTTTTGTCCTTGACTCGTCTGTTTTTCTCTCCTCTGTCTAGGTTTTAACGTGGAAACTGTAGAATACAAGAACATCAGCTTCACAGTGTGGGACGTGGGCGGTCAGGACAAAATCAGGCCGTTGTGGCGCCACTACTTCCAGAACACTCAAGGTGAGAGGACGTTGTGTTCGCTGGCAGCGGTGTCAGTGACCATCACTGCCAATAGGTGGCCTCGCTGATGCATAAAAGATGATCTTAGCGTTAGAGAACCAATGACTCATACACCATTGTTCAATTCTCAAAGGGAGTATTGTGTTGTTCCTCCCTGAATGTAATTCATTTGTGTGACGGCTCTGTAGGATAAGAGATGTCAGATGCAGCTAAATTGTCAATTCAACCAGTATTTTGATTAGGTTTTACAATGAGCCATTACATACAAAAGTCCATTATGATTTGAGATAATTCAGCAGCTTAACACCTCTGGTCGGGCTTGAGCTTCTCATCGTCTTCTTGGCTCGCACCACACGAACATCACCCTCCACACACGGAGCATCCAAGTGCAGAATTAAACATGTGAATCCTTTTTGGATGTGACGGTTACATTCAGCATCTTTTATCAAACACAGTCCAGGGACAGGATGTCTTACTTCAGAGCAAACCCAAGGTTTCTGCTGCTGGTATAGACGCAGCTTGTTGTGTCAGAAGATTAAATGTTTGACTTTTCTTTAATTTCTTACCTGACACTTCAAGGTCTCTCAATATCCATCAAATGAACTAATCCACAAATGAAAATCTCTTCAGTTCCATATTGAACCTACCTTAACTTGCTCTGAATTAAACCTAATCGACGAGTGCGAGAGTCGGTTTGACTTGTTTCTATCTGTCATATTCATCTTTCTTTCTTTCACTGAGTTTTGACTCCTTTGGATTAGTGATCATTTGACGTGTCAGTAATTTAACAGACAGTGTTGGTACATATGCAGCAACTCCTGTTACAGGCTCGAGTTGTCCGTGTGACCACGTCGTCAGCTCCTACAGAAATAACCCAACAACAAACCAAAATAAAGTGAGCGACATGATGATGATGAAACTTTTGTACACATTAAAAACACTGAACTGACTCGTGTACCGGAGCATCTTCGCAGGTCATTTGTCTTCATGGTGACAAATCTGCCCCGAGACCTTTGTCTTTTTCTTGTCCCCCAGAGACACGACACTAAATTCGTTCAAATGCATTTGAATGAGATTCGGATTCTTTGGAGTCATGATTGCTCAGGAAGGCCGTGCTTGTTGGTTTCCTCCAAAAGAGGAGGTCTGGGTCTGGATCAAACTGAACCAAGCGTCGGCTCGTTTGCAGAGTACCCCCCCCCCCCCCCCCCCCCCCCCCCCCTTTTCTTTAAGTTTGTACTCCGGTGATGAAACGTTTGAACGAAGACTTAAGTAGAATCAGTTTCTTCCCTCAGTCTGAGCACGTTCTGCTGAGTCTCCTTTTCAAAGTGTCTTCTCCACTAAAATGCTGCATTTTGATAAAGGCAAGTCGTAAAATGTCTTGGCAGCACAAAGTCATAAATAATGATACCATCAAAGTTTGTCAGCTTTTAGTTTGATGGGATTTTCACACTCAACTGGGCCACAGTTAACAAGCAACTCATTTTTTATCTTATTTTAGTTTTGGAGTTCTGCACTTGACGGAAGCGTTTGGTAACATGACAGCTCGATTTTCATAGCTGGCTTTTAATATCCAGTTTTTCAGAATAATCAAGACAACATTTGGAGGTCATTGTTTGCGATAACGTGTGGAGCTGCTCTCGCTCGTCACACAGCATGAACACGAGGCTTTGATCCGGTCAAAGAGACTCATTAAGCAGCACAAACAATTTGCACATAATTAATTATTAATATGGAAAAGTCACAGCTTTTGATCTGGTCTGGAGGAGAATGCTTTTAAGCCAGAAGACAAGTCGTCTCAAAGGGACATTTCTGTGTTACAGCGAATGACACAGACATATGTGACAGTTCATTTGAAATAGAACAGACGATATTCGACTGTTCACAACCACGGGGCCCTTTCTAAAAATGGATGTAGAAAACTGAAGCCAATTTGGAATTGTGTATTAGGGGGTGGATACCGGAGTGTGATTGACAGCTACTAATGTCCAATGGCAGTAGATCTCAGGTGTAGGTGGGTGTGTAGTGTCCTCAAGCTCTGTCAGGCTCCACCCCCCTCCCCATCAAATATGGTAACTTCGATTCAGATGGTAGAAAAACCAAGATGCCAAACTCTAACGTGTGACGCCACGTTGAGATGTCACTTAGTAAATCACCATCACTGTGTGCGTGTGCAGGGCTCATCTTCGTGGTGGACAGCAACGACAGGGAGAGGGTGAACGAGGCGAGGGAGGAGCTGGCCAGAATGCTCGCCGAGGACGAGCTCAGAGACGCAGCGCTGCTCGTTTTCGCCAACAAACAGGTGAGTTTCTTATCTGGATCTCTAGATGTTGGTCTGAGCTCTTCACACCGAGGTGGAGGAGTCTATTAATCAGCCTCCCTGTGGATTAGAGATTAGGGGTCAAGAACTTTTAAAATCGTCTTTAATAACCCGTTTCCTATTAAACCTGCATCCTCATAAACTTTGTCATCTTCTCCACCAGGATCTCCCCAACGCCATGAACGCTGCAGAGATCACAGACAAGTTGGGCTTGCACGCCCTCCGCCAGCGCAACTGGTACATCCAGGCCACCTGCGCCACCAGCGGGGACGGCCTGTACGAGGGCCTGGACTGGCTCTCCAACCAGCTGAAGAACCAGAAATGATCCATTCCACCAGTTTTGATTTATTTTTTTTGTTTTGTTTGTTGTTTATTTTTTCTGTTTCAACACAGCGGCAGCACCGGACCCAGGCCCCTCCGCTCCCATCGAACCTCCAACCTTCAACCCCAGCTCTTTCTTTCAAGAACTTCCATCATTCCCTCGCTCCCTCCCCCCCCCCTGCTCTCTCCCCTCGTCAGTGGGGCTCCAGCCTGTGCTGCTTGTGTGTGGGCGTGTGAGTGTGTGTGCGTGTACGTGTGTGTACCTTGTGTGTTCAGCGAGAGTGTGTGGGTGTGAAGGCGTCTCTGTGTGCGTTGGCTGGGATTGGGAGTAACCCTGGCGTGCCTTTTACACACCTCCTGTGAAATCAGCAGTCTGGTTTTCAAGCCCCTCTATGTCTCTCTCTCTCCCTCTCTCTCTCTCTCTCCCCCCCTCTCACTCTCTCTCTCAATCCACCAACCTCTGCTCCCCCCCCCACTCTCAGTCTTGCACGGCCCCCTTCCCCCCCACCCTTACTCTCCAGAGGAAGCATGGTTTTCATACGGCAAAGAAAGAGCAAGGGTGCAAGCTCTCCTCCCCTGTGTCTCGCTCTCCCCCCCCCCCCTGTAGTATCTATGTTGACTAGAATTGTTCGCCCGCGTTAGACTGAATGCTACATGTTCATTTCAACCTCTATTGATTTTCAACCCACCAGTTAGAGATTCAGTAAATTGCATCTTAACCTGTATCAGGTCGACGCAAATCACAAAAACAAGAAAACAACAACAACAACAACAAAGGCCCATCCTTGATCATTCTTGTGTCACTTGAAAATCATGCTGTTTGTTTTGTTATTATTATATTGGAATATAACAGATTATTCTTAGCAATGGTTCTCCAATGAACACTACCTTTCTCTCCCCCTGCCCCGACCTCCCCCACTAAATGAGACCGTGAAGCACAAGGCAAGCCAACAATCTTAAAAAAAGTCTACGTTTTAAATTAGAAACCTGCAAGTATATGCAATTCTAGATTTTTCCGATTCTTTTGGTAGCTGGATTTGGATTCACTGGATAAAATTGGATTTCTCAAGACGACCTCCAGAGTAATTAATCATTCTGACAGTGTTCCTACTTAATGTAGGTGGAAAACAAGGTGTTGGGCATTTCACAAACGTCAGCCGGTTGAGACAGTGTCCCGATACATTCAAGCTTCACATGTTATTCCTTTCAGAGATGTTACATGTTTTTTTTTCTGTAACTAGTTTTAGCATTTCTATTTGTACTATGACTGCTGAACCAAATGCATTTGAGCAGTATGACAAATCCTGTATATGGAAGTAGTGTGTCCTCGAGGGCCTGAACTCCGTACTGAGGTTTTTCCTCACCAACGGTTGGCAGTTACACTCTGAAACCCGAAAAGCATCCAGCTGTCTAACGTTTGGGGTTGGGATGAAGGATTGGCACCAAATATGAAGGCTTCTCTTCCTGTGAACGGTCCAGACACGAAGAAGGAAAACCCAGTGCGAGCGTCTGGGTGTTCGCAGGCTCCTACATTCTTCACGACTGAAAGCCCCGACCGAACTCTCTCAGCGTCTGGAGGTCCACCTGTGAAGGGGGATGGGTGTGCAGGGAGCTGGTCGAGAGGTCCGGCGGGCGTCCTCAATGCAGAACCGTGGGAGTTAAGCTGGCACTTCTGTCAAGAATGATTGTAAATCTGTAAGTTCCCCTGTAAACTGTTTCCGTGGGGATTTCCTGAACACATTAATAAACATGATTTGATCCAACAATTGATGGAGAAACTGACTTTTTTTTTGGTTTCAAGTGTCTCGTTCTGGTTTTTAAATGACAGTATAATAAAATCATGTTTAAATTTCTCCTTTGATTGATCTTAAACTTCTTGCAGAGGCTGAACAAGCTGTAAATATCTTACTCAGAGATATAATTTCATCCAGGTCAGAGAGAAACAAGTGTCCAGCTCAGTGTCCAACACCAGGGGGAGACATTCTGTACTTTCTGGTCATAGATACAAAGATATGTAAAAATATCCATTATCAACAATAAGAAAATTGGCATATCATTTTCAGTTAAATTCATATTTTCATTATGGATTCATCTGCTGATTATCTCCTTAATTTAGCAGTTTATAAGAATTTGTAAAATACAGGGATTGCTTGTTTTTTCCAACTTCAAAGTTATAAAAGAAATTACAATTTAAAATGCATAAAAAGGGAAAAAGCACAGAATCCTCAATCAATATTAAAAAATACCCAGTACACATACAGTGAAAAAGATGATGCATTTCTACATCTATTCATGCATTTACATTTCATTTATGGTTTATTATTAATTAAATATCATTGATAAATAATCTTAGCACTTTTGCTTCTCCACATTGGGACGATATACAGAAATATTTTGTACATAAAAAACTACTTATTTGCTGATTAAATGATCTTGTTTTTAATTGTTTGATTTATAATTCTATAAATTGTCAGACAATCTTGAATACAATACAGTAGAAATGACAATATTACCATTAACATTGTAAATAATGCATAAGACATAAAAAAACATGCTAGACAAAAGTGATATTTACTTGTTTTGATCCAACGTGAGGCTCCGGAGGTGTCAGGGGGGCGGGAGGAGGCGGGAGGCCGGCCCCCAGCGCTCACCTGCCGGGCAGACTCCTCCCTGCCTCCGCTCTCTCCTCGCTTCTTCGCTGCAGAGACTCAGACTCGTTTGTTCACGTGAAGAATGAAAACAACGCGCGCAGCTGATCGTCTCCTGAGGAAGTGACACGATGTCAAACCGCTGAGACGCGCACGAGCTTCTCAGGTGAGTTCCTCCGCATGCTAACCGCCGGCTAACAGGCTACATCCAGGCAGGTGCCGGCGGCTTCTCACCGCCAGAATAACGCTCCTAGAAACAGCTGGAGTCCGCCGATGTTCGCCGAATCAACCATTGTTTCGTTATCAACGTCTTCGAAGTGTGTTTTCTATCGACGGACCTTCATTCAGGGACAAATGAGGAAGATACCTTATTTTCTGAATGAGGTTTGGTGCTGCGCTTTCACACCAGTTTAGATCCCAGGCTTTCAGAGTGAGTCAGTGCCGCTGCTCCGTATTACATTCACTTTACACACGATTGAAGGATTTAAGGTGGAATGGTTTCCTCACCTGTTATTTCAGTGTTAAACATTATGTCTCAGGAGGAAACTTATCACCGACCTACTTCTCTTCTTTCTGGAAAGTGTCTGTTAAAGATATTAGAGCTTTGGTGTTTAATTGATTAATTAGTGTCCATTCGTCCATATATCACATGGAATAAGTGACCCAAACTGAGTGTCATGAAGTGTCATTAAATCTATTCAGTTGTTTTTGTGTGTAATTATGCTCACAAACGAACAAATGGACAGATTTTAAAACAGAACATTAATCGTTAATTGCACATCGGTGTCGTCTGCTCCCGAGGAAACAGGTTGTTGGTTGTGTTCAGTTGTGTTTTGTTCTCAGGTGGTTGTGTCTCATTTCCATCACTGGTGATCAGAGGTGGCAGGAGACCATCGGGGATCTGTGTCTGTCTAAAATCAATGTTGACAGAAATCTTGGTTTATATTGTAAACACAAAGATTTGGACAAAACCATTTTATTATAATGTGAAGGGTTTTAATGTACATTTACTTCTTTGACAGTTTCCAAATCTATGACACCATGAGACGAGTGTTTTAAACTGGAGGACAGATGTTTTATATTCAGATCTCACACACACACACACACACACACACACACACACACACACACACACACACACACACACACAGGTTCAATCAGGTTCATATCAGGTTCACATCAGGTTCATTTCTCTCTGGCTCGATGCCTCGTCTCGTCTATTTTCGGTAACGAAGCTATGACTCATCCTTGTTATTGTTCTCTGTGTGTTTAAAGTTATATTTAGTCATTTCAGTCGTCAGGAACAGTCTGTTCCGTGTGTGAGTGACGACGAACCCGTCTTTTTACAAATCGGATTCACGTGTTTGACCCAAATAAAACCACGAGCTGATTTCTGAACCAAAGCCAGAACAACTCCAGCTCAATCAGTGCAGTCCAAAGGTCTGAGGCCTCTGCAGCTCTCTAACACTAATAGTCATTTTTAAACTCAACTGAAATAGTTTTTGTTTTTAAGTTAATGAGTAGAAGTGAATGATTTTTTTACCTTTCTCTCATTTAAAAGAGATAAAAGTCTCCTAAACGTTGGAATAGTTAGATCACACTCGCCTGTTTTTAGTTTTTACTTGTTCTCTGTTCTAAGCTGTTGTGTTTCATGCTTTTAATTTATTTATCTCACAGTTAAGTTTCTCTTTTAAGCACTTTGGGTCTGAGGTACTTGTTTTTAAATGTGCTCTTAAAGAGTTTAACTTTGAGCAGTTTGATGTGTACAGACCCAGATATGTGACTCCCTCCCTCCCTCCCTCCCCTCAGGTAACATGATGGAGGTGGCAGGTCCGTGGACAGAAGTGTTCGGGCGCTCGGAGAAGTCTGAGGGGGGGGGGACGCTGCTGCAGAGCTCCACTCTGACTCTGGCTCCTCTGCTCGACGACCCTCCCTCCATCCGCCGCTCGCAGCCCATCCTCATCAGCTCCAACAGGTACGAGCCACGGGAGCTCGAACACGCGGGAGGAAGCTGATTAACACACACTGTGGACATGAGTCAGTGTTATTGACTCAAGTCGGTGACTCAGCCTCAGGCCACAAGTCATCTGATGTTTAAAGAAGTTTCTTTTTACGACATCAACGAACCCTGAAACTCCCGGGTTGAAAGACGCGGATCATAAAACTGTCATTGCCGATCAGGCTGCGTGTTTGTTCTGCTCTGACACACGGAGCTGTGGATTTCTCTCACTTCTTTGCTTCCTGGTTGCCCTGTGGTTACAGACACATTCTTTATTTATGATATTCTATAATAGTGTTTGATATAACCGTGGTAATTGCTCATTTACCAGACATAATGGTTGTGACCTAATTAACCCCGGTTTGCTTTTTATGTGTTTGTCAGTGTAATTACCAAAAAAATTGGAGTTGTAATCCTAATGGAGCCGTCCGTCCGAACTCTGTGTTCTGTATTTGTTCACGTCTTCTGAAAGCTTACGACACAGAGCAGTACCACCAGAAGTCACAGGGGGGCAGTGTAGCCAATAGACGACCATAAGACTCGCGGAATAAATTTGGAAAAGGGGCATTATCACAACCACGAAAACAACCAATTATCGGAAACTCTCAACCCTTCGCTGCCCTCTAGTGGATGTATTGCTTAACAACCAAACTGTCTGATTCCGATCAAACAATTTTTGAGCTTGTTGTTCTCTGTTGTTTCTTTGACTCTCTCCAGGCGGAAAACCGTCAACTCGTTCTCTTCCTCCGTCCCGTCCATACCCAACCCCTTCCCAGAGCTGTGCAGCCCGTCCAAGTCGCCGGTGCTCGTTGGTTCGCTTCCCCCGGTGTCCAGCGACAAACACGTGAGTGAACGTCTTGTTGTTCAGCAGCTGCTTCAGGGAGGACAGAGCCAGACGTTAGATCTGGTTTATCGTGTTGACAAAACTCACATTACATCACGTTGTTGGTTTCATTATTACAGAGCCTCGGCCCAAATAATCATAAAGTGAGTTTAGGGAAGTGAATAAGCATCAATCAGGTTTGAACCCTGTCGATTTAGCTGCTTCGTTAACTCCAGAAAAGATCAGAGCTCAGAAACCTCCGGAGGCAGCGACCTCTCACACGAGCACATTGACAAAAAACAAAACACAAACACAACAGAAACACGATCACAATAGAAGTGAGCCGTCATTCGTGAAAACCGGGTCAAGACGAAAGCTGCTTAAAATTGATATTTTTCATCTTCAGTCTGAAGCGATCGTCTTGTGCCCGACAAGTTGAGAAATCACGTTTATATAAACGAGAGCGTCTGCTGTGTTAATCCCATCGCACCTGCCCAGATGTTCAGGGTCTGACAGGCGGCGAGCGGCGAGCGGATCCTGTAAACACACGAGTCTTCGCCTGTTGGCTGAAGCCATGGGTGCAGGTCGGTGTGATTGTGATTGACAGGTGAGCCGTGTTGCCATGCCGGCGCTGCCTTATTTTGGCTCCCAAACACCGCCAGAGTCAACATGTCTGTTGTTACGGCAGCGTGTCACCGTGCCACACTCGCCCCGGGTGATTTATGTTCAGTGATGGAAGTGAACTGAATGACATGTACTCAGGTGATTCACCTTGACCCACAAGAGGCTGTATTTACTCTTCTTTCTATTATCATATTATGATTTTTGTTGAATTTTTCTATCCATTAGTTCCTGTCAGTCTTTCATCACAGCTATCAAATTAAAAAAATGCCCCAAGAAATAATTAGATGACATAAAGATCTTCTGCACCTGAATTCTGTGCATCTAAAATAAAATAAACTTTTTACCCAAATTCCAGGAATAAATATTCTGTTCTCTTTTGTCACACTGCCCCAAAATTGAAGGCAAATCTTGATCGCCCCCTGGTGGCCACCTGTTAGCTTATTATCTCCCCATATTTTAAAACGTCACTATCACAGTTTATTGTGTTTGTTTAGTTGTGAAAAGCTTAAATCATGATCAAGAATAATATCTTTAATTCCACAGCCCTAGTTCAGGTGCCGAGCGAATATTTCTTCTTTAATTAACCGACTCATAAAATAAAACACAGGCTCGTCTCTGCAGGATCATTCTGGTACAGATTGTGAGTCTCTACGCAGACGATGTGAGACTGTTTCGAAATGTTCCTACGTTGAGTTCAGCGTCTGATCTCCGAGTCGAAGTGGACTGACCAGATATGGAACAGTGAGGAAGGAATGTCCCTCCTCCTCCTCCTCCTCCCATAATCCTCTCTGGTGGATAAGTAGCCATTATTCGTCCACGCTGACGCCAGCACTCGTCCGACCAGTCGGGGCTTGTTGACTGACAGACGCAGGTTTCTGGTCGGGCAGGTTTGTTTTCTTTCGCTGTGAAAACGTGCGTCTGGATCCAGATGCTGTGTCAGACAACAGATCTCAGAGAAACGACCTGAGTCACCTGCAGCTTCAGGTCTGAGTGGAGGCTGCATGTTTCCTCCGGGACTCAGTCCAACGATATGCAGCTTTGGATAAATGTTAAATTGTATGTGTGAATGGGAGGGAATCCTCTTGATCGCCCCCTAGTGGTTGGCTGCAGTACAAGTCATAAACCCTTCCTCCTCCATGTTGGTGAACGGGACATGGACCAAACAAAAAATACACATTTATGTTTTAAGTGTTCACATTTCTGATAAGTTTGGTTTTAATTAGTTATTTGATGATGTAGTGAAACATGGCGGCACCTGTATCCAAGATGGAGGAGACACGTCGTCCATCTTTATTTACATCCACCTCTGAATGGAGGGATTTTAGTAAAAGAAAGACAAATATAATAATGTAGCATCTGTGCTTGAATTGTCATATCACCAGTTAACTGAGGATCTAAGTTCTCCTCCTCCTCAGCTGATCAAGGTTTATGGCGAGGACAACCACAGCCGGTCGGTGTGGGTCTCTCCCGGAGCGACAGCCCGAGAGGTGTGTCACATGTTGGTCCAGACGGCGCACTGCAGCGACCAGGAGAACTGGGCTCTCCTCGAGCTCCACCCCCCCCTCGGCCTCGGTACGTCCCTCCTGGTAACAACTGTAAATGTGATGTGATGGATTCAACGATTCTCACACCGTCGTCCCTCTGTCTCCTCAGAGAGGTGTCTGGAGGATCACGAGGTTGTGCTGGAGGTTCAGGCCACCTGGTCTCTGAAGGGGGACACCAGATTCGTTTTCTGCAAAAACTACGCCAAGTACGAGTTCTTCAGGAAACCAGTGGTACGCAGAATAAATCACACGCCCCAGCGCCTCTCCCTCCCTCGGTTTTATATAAGAGAAGAGCTGAGGAGGGTTTTCACGCTCTTTATTAAACATGTCGGTGCAGCAGACGTTGACAGAGTCTGACATCATGACAGTTACTGATCCCCGATGATTGGCAGGTTGCGTGCTGGTGCAGACACGCAGACTTACTTAATGCCTCAGTTATTTCATTACATCGCCTGGCGTCTGTCGCCTGTGCTGCTGAACAAAGGCGACAGTTCAGGCTGAAAACTGGTTCTGCTGAATCACACCGGCTGTAAAACGTGGCCACACTGCCTCCAGGAGGCAGCAGAGGGAATCTGATCAGGGACGTGCTGCAGCATTCTGCTGATGTCAGGATCAAACCTGCAGTGTGTTTAATGTGAGCAATGCAAACAGTCGCCCTCTGCAAACAGGACACAGACCTTGTGATTATCTTTATTAGTCTAATCTTTATTTATCATTATTAATTATGACAGTTTGTTGTTTGTCAGCAGGATTACGCAAAAGCTACTGAGCCCATTTTCTTAAACGTTGGTCGATTGATGCAACATGCACCGCTGGGTTTAATGTTTTCACCATTTTCCAAGAATAATTCATAATTTCTCTTTTCGGAGAATTCATGCATCCTTTCCTTTCCTCCATGTTTCTTAGTTTTCATTTTATAATAAATGTCAAAACATATGGAAAAAATAGGAAACCATTGTTTTGACCGACGGGGAGAAAACGTCATTTCTTGGCGGTGGTTATAATTAATACTTTAATACAAACATTTTATTCTTTATACTTTGGCCTCAATTTTCATATGTATTTGCAAACGAGGACATGAGCAGGATCTTTCTCTCTTTGAAAATTTCACATCTTACTTTGCACGGCTGGTAATAAACTTTAAATACAAGTTATTATTCAGTCTTTAATTGATCTAAATAAAGGAGCATGACTCCTGCTGGAGTCTCTGAGAAGTCGAGATAACCACGAGTCTTTTCCTGGAGTCTCACGTCCTCTCTGTCCGTCCTCCCTGTCCGTCCTCTCTCAGCTCTTCTTCCCAGAGACCATGATCTCTGACAGCGCAGACGTCAACAAGGGGATGACGTCATCGGAGCTCATTCAGGTACGACGGGTGAAACCAGGAGTTCACAGTTAAACACACAAGACAAAGTTACAAAGTAAATTTTAAGTTTCACTTCATTAACAAAGTCAAGTTTTGATGAACTCTGAAACTCTCAGACTCGGTCGTCACAACCTTGACTCATCACATCCTTTGAAAGCTCCGAGTCTCCGGATTCTGTTTGTGTGAAGTATTTTATCATTGAAACAAATTCATTTCAACACAAAAGTTCCCACTTCTTTCGCTTTTGTGCCAAAAAACCCACTTTTGTGTTTCCACCATGTTTCTGTTCCTCTGTAACTTTGGTTCCGTGTCTCTGACTTGTTGGTTGTAAAGTTTTAAGAGTTCTCTTCAGAGGAGGCCGAGGTTACGACTCTAATCAAAAGGCCCGAAGAACAATAACCTCTTTTATGTTGGACACATTATTTTTGTCCTTGTGCACAAAATGGGGCGACTGGTCACAGATAGAAGAAATTTAAATGGAGAGATGTGAGAATGGAAATGACATTTATAATAAGATTAGAGTTTTATCTGATAACCCCGGCCTAGAATATAATTTTTCAATAAAACCTTTAGTTTGTAAAATGAAAGAAATTTGTGTCATAAAATGTCTCATTTGGTCCAAACGTCCGTCAAGAACCTAAAGATGATCAGTTTAAAACATGGAAATACAGAAAATCAGAGGATGAGGGTCAAGAATCTCAAAACAAAATTGACGTCAGTCCCTAAAAGTCAGTTTAGTCATAGAGGTTGTTTTGTAAATGTGATTTTTCACTTTTGATTTTTATGTCCAGTTTCACTTTCCCTTTTGTTATTAGAGAGCAAAGCAATTCAGATTTATGAGCTGATACAAAGTTATTCATTCCTAAGATGTCGTTATCAAACCCTTGTGACAATGAAATGTCATTGAGGTTTGATATTTTACAGTTTAAACTTTATGATAAGTAACCATAGATAAAAAGACCCATAGAACTTGAATGAAGATTATAAACATGAATGCTCATCTTTTGATTCTGTAAAATAATAGTTTTAATATCAGTTAACTGCTGGAACTGAAGAGTCTGTGTCTCATATTGTGTTGATTTATTTTATTTTTTATTGCCCAGTGGATAAATAGTTCAGGTTCTCATTCTAAACCTTCTCACAGAACCTGCTGAGATCTGGGACGTGTCCGGAGATCCAGGGTTTCCTCCACGTGAAGGAGCCGAGTCGTAAAGCCTGGAAGAAGGTTTACTTCTTCCTCCGACGCTCGGGACTCTACTGCTCCACCAAGGGCTCGTCCAAGGTCAGAGAGCCAGCTTCTTCTTCACAATCTCAGTCTGTGGAGACGTTAGGAAGAGTTTAGATGGATGAAGAACATTTCTGTGTCTCTGTTTGGTCCCAGGAGCCGCGGCACCTGCAGTACGTGGCCGATCTGGAGGATCTGAACGTGTGCACGGTGGTGAACAGCCGAAAGCTGTACGGAGCTCCAGCGGACTTCACCTTCTGCATCAAGGTAACGGCTTCCTCCGGTTCTGAACCGTCACGGAAACAATCCTCAAACAAGACAGAACGTAGATTGAAGTTAAAAGTACAAATCAAAGACGAGCTGTAACTCTGTGTGTGTGTGTGTGTGTGTGTGTGTGTGTGTGTGTGTGTGTGTGTGTGTGTGTGTGTGTGTGTGTGTGTGTGTGTGTGTGTGTGTGTGTGTGTGTGTGTGTGTGTGTGTGTGTGTGTGTGTGTGTGTGTGTGTGTGTGTGTGTGTTTTCTCAGCCCTGCAGGAACCCGGTGCGTGCTCAGGACCTGAAGATCCTGTGTGCAGAGAACGAGCAGATACGAACGTGTTGGACGTCGGCTTTCAGATTGTTCAAGGTTTTACGTCACTTCTTTAATTCTGCTCTTTATTTCTTTACTGATGCAACAGTTCATGCTGTTCTTTCACATCAGTATTTGTCCGATAAAGCTGATTAGAGGATCATATCTTTTCAAACTGATAGTGTCCTGTTTGTCCGTGTGTGCAGGTCTAGACATTAACGTCTGTGTCTGTGTGTCTGTGTGTCTGTCTGTGGTGTTGTCGTCAGTATGGGAAGCAGCTTCAGTGTAACTACCAGTTGTCAAAGTCGGCTGCACAAAGTGTGGAAGGAAGAAACCTGACGGAAAACAAAGTGAGTTCGTCAGATATCATTGTTATAGATTATACGAAGAGGAGGATGCTGGGAAATCATGTCTTAACTTTGTTTGTGTGTGTCCAGTCAAAGTCGGAGGACAGCCTGGTGGCCATGGACTTCTCAGGGAAGGCCGGAGGACGGGTCATCCAGAACCCGACGGAGGCCCAGAACGCAGAGAGGGAGGAAGGACAAGCCTGGAGGGTGAGGAGGGAGGGATGAGAGGAGGGAGGGGGGGATGAGAGGAGGGAGGAGGGAGGGATGAGAGGAGGGAGGGGGGGATGAGAGGAGGGAGGGAGGGTCGACCGCAGAGCTGAGGGGGGGAGAAGAGGGGGAGAGAAGAGGGGGAGCAATAAAGAGGCAGTAATGATGCGAAGCCTGAACTCTCAGAGGAGGTGGACGACTGAGTCCCTGTGGTTTGACGCTGTCATCAACAACGTGACGGACGCGGCGACGTGGCCGCGGGTCAACAGACTCCGACAGGAAGTAAACAAAGCGTCAGGTCGTTCAGATTAGTCGAAGCAGCGTTAATTGATTTTCAACAAGCTGTAAAAACAACACTGATCTATTATCAGCAGAGCAAACACTCATTAATACACACACACACAGACACACACACTCACACACTCACACACAGATACACACACACTCACACCACACACAGAGCGGCGGTGTCATTAATTTGGAGGTTGTAACAACAGTGAGATTAAAAATGAAAATAATTTCACGGTGTATAAACCCTGAACAATGCTCATATATTTATATTGTAATGACGCCATCATGACATCATTTAAACCTCATGACGACCAGTGATTGGTTCATGGAGTCAAGCTTCAGATCGTGTGTCTAATAATTATATGGTCATTTTATTGGTTGTGATAGTTTCATGTATTTCGCCTCCAGGGAGTTTCTTCACGTTTCGATCAGTTGTCTCTTGGACTCGAAGATGAACTGATTAGATTTCAGTGGTCAGAGGTCAGAGGTCACGCTGACCTCATGTTACTGTGAATGCAACATGTCGGGAACGGAGTCATGTGATATTTAGAATAAAAATGTTTTACTGCAGCTTTAAACAACTTCATTTGTAGATAAAACAAGAAAAACTGTGTTTCAACACCTCCAGTGAATCACTTCACTTTAAACTGAGATGTTTTTAAACGAGTCTGAGGTCAGATCATGTGACTCCTCCTGTGTTTGACCCATGTGACTCCTCCTGTGTTTGACCCATGTGACTCCTCCTGTGTTTGACCCATGTGACTCCTCCTGTGTTTGACCCATGTGACTCCTCCTGTGTTTGACCCATGTGACTCCTCCTGTGTTTGACCCATGTGACTTCTCTTTAGTGCCGTCGTCACGTTCTCAGATCTGAGCTCGAAACCTGTGTTTGACCTCAGCGTCTGATTGTGACTTTATTTGTGTGGAGGCCTCAGTTTTACTGTTTAAACTATAAAACGTTCAGCTCGGCACAAACTGTCGTCCGACGGTCGTTTTATGACCAGATTTAAGGAACCGTTTCAAACAAGTGTTTTTTATTTGTTACTGGAAGAGATTTAGATGCATAATGAGAAAAAAAGCAGTAAAAAAATGAAAGGGGAATAAAAACCTGTGTTTTATTTTTCTGCTGATCTTGAACATAAAGATAAAAACATTTATATCTTCTCACCCGTGTAAAATCCCCGGTTAAAGCAACAGGATTAACGACGTCTGTGGCTCAGATTTCTCCCTCGAGACGCCGCAGACCGACGGTGAAGAGAAACCTGCTGAAACCTGACGTGATTATTTAACTCATTAGTTTAATAATTAACAGAAAGACTCAAACACAACGTGAAGCAGCGTCAGCAGAGAAAACAACAATAACTAGAAAGACAGTTCTGCCCATAGATGGACGACATGAATGTCTCCAAAAGCATATCAAGCACCCCTGGTGGCGAGCTGCAGTATAGGTCATAAACCTGCCTCCTCCATGTTAGCAGATGGGACTTGGAGTGAAATAAACCACACATTTATATCTGTGGAAATCAGGGAAATCTCACATGATGAAGAAAGTGGTAAAAAGGAGTCTTTCTTGGCTCATGTCACATCCTTCCACCAAGTTTCGTGGAAATCTGTTCAGTAGTTTTTGCGTAATCCTGCCGACAAGCAAACTGAAAACATATTCTTGTTGTGAACTCTTGTGTGTTTCTTCTGTGACAGAGGAGAGAAGCTCTGAGGTGCAGCCTCCCCAACCTGAACTCTGCTGCGAGACCGTCCTGTAAGTCCAGAGGAGGCAGAGTCCTGATTTTGCATTTCTGTTCAAAAACAACATACATACGTCCCGTTGTCTGATTCCTGACTGACCGACGCTCCTGTGGTTCTCTCTGTGTGTGTTCGACTGCAGCCATCCACAGGACCCAGCCCTGGTTTCATGGCGGCATCTCCAGAAAAGAAACTCAGAGGCTGATAGAGAAGCAGGGGCTGGTCGACGGGTGAGTGACAGTTGGAGGTTTAGACCCTGGGGTACACCTGGAGTGTGGGTAGGGGGAGGGGCGTCTTGGATACGTGACCAGAAACCTCCACGACGCAGACAATCGATGTGTGGAATAAAAGAACCAGACAATAAATGTGAACAGAAAGATCAGTTTGAATAAATCCGATCTTCTGTCTGTAGGACAGATGTTCCTCAGTGTCGGAGCTGTGACTTCACATGTGTGTGTTTGTGTCTGCAGGATGTTCCTGGTCCGTGACAGTCAGCAACACGCTCAGTGCTTCGTCCTGTCGCTGTGTTACCAGCTGAAGACCAAACACTACCTGGTGATCCCTGTGAGTCCCCCCCGCCCCCCCTCCTGCAGGAGGTAGACACGTCCTCTGCTGGCTGCAAACTGTGATTCTGTGATTCTCTCCGCAGTTCGAGGACAGCGGCAGGAAGTCCTTCACCATGGACGACGGTCTGACCCTGTTCATCGACCTCCTGCAGCTGGTGGAGTTTCACCAGATCAACAAGGGCATCCTCCCCGTCTGCCTCAAACACCCCTGCGTCTGCGTCGCTCTGTAGACCCACAGCCTGCGACCTCTGACCTTTACCTCTCCTCCTGACCCAGGATCAGTCGGGTGCGTGAACGTCAAGTCCAAAGTGTGTCTGCGTCATCACATCGCTCTGATATCTGTGAGGCGCCGCTGATAAAGAGCAATTAGACGACTGGATTTCGTCATCTCCAAAGTGCCCGAGCAGTTCAAAGGTGTGTGTGTGAGTGATAACGTTATCACAGCGGCTGTGAGACGTGGACTCGTGGGACTGAAGCCGATCCTCCGCCCCACCTCTCTTTAATATTTTTAATTATCCTCCACGACGGCCCCAGACAGTGGTGGGTTTTTTATTTTTAATTAACGAGCCCCGGTCCCAGCGGAGGCGCCTTAATTAGCGACGCCGGACAGACGTTTTGACTTCAGGGATGTTCGCAGCGTTTTTTTTAATCACGTGCACTTTGATTCATATCCATGCAGTCGTGGTGAGAAGGTTCACTGAGACGAGGGCTGCACCAGAACTCATTGACGACTGTGGCCATCGGAGGGCGCTCTCAGTCAGGGATCAGCAGAAGGGTTCATGGGAGTTGTTCAGCTGTGTGATTTGGTTCTGATGTGAATCTTAGAAGAGAAGTTTGAAATGGTGAAGCCCCCGGTTGCCGTCATGTAGCAGGAAGCTTCTCACACTGTGTGAGGTTCACTAACTTCTTTATGTGCCTTAAATCTCGTATTTTAATTAGAACAAACTTTACATAAAACTCCATGAACTCTTCCGAAGCTGTATTTGCACATCGAGGGTGTAGAGAAACTTGTTTGTTAACAGAGCTGCAACATTTGGACGTTTAAGCAAATAAAAGTGATAATAATGTTTTATACATGAGAACTTTCTGTAAAATCTAACTGAGGAAGACTGACATGTGGTGAAAGCTCTGGAAAACAGCGACTGTCTCACATGTGGACTTTAACTTTAAACCTTTACACGTCTGTTAAATCTGAAAAGTTTACGAGTAAGTTTCCCAGAATAAACTAATTATGGAGACGAGGACGTCAGCTGAATAAATGAATAATTATAATATTTACCAGTGTTTACATCGAGCTTCTCAAGACACCAAATTAGAAAATGACAGTTTGTTATCGCTGGTTGTGTAGAAAAACATTTTGTACTTATTGTTAAATTTTTATAATCATGAAGATGCTGTTGTTAAAATGTCGTCACATAAACAAACATATTGTCAATATATTACTTTTTTCTATCAAACAGGGTTCGTTAGTTTTATGTATCATCACTCGTATTTTATATGTTGAATAAATAATTTGATATTAAACAGATTTTCCTACATTTAAAATGACTGTTTACTGAGATATTTACTGAGGTAAATATAACCAGCATGTATTCAGGTATCCAAAGTAAAAGTACCTGTTCTGTTGTTATATTAAAATATTGAATTACTCTGATTGTTTCATTGACACGTAAACAATATTCTTTAATGTCGATTCCTGTCAAAATGGAGCCGATTATATCAATAATCTAAGTACTTTTAAGGTACTTCTACTTTGAGTATTTTTTATTTTAAACTGCTTGTTAATAGAACATATTCATTTGAACATTCTGGTTCTCTCCTCTGCAGACGGCTGCTGCAGCTGCTCTGATTTAAATTCAGTTATTTTAAAACCTTTATCAGCCCCAAACTAGACGAGCGAAATAAATAAATAAATAAATAAATCAATCTGGCCGGGGTCCTGGCGTCGCCTCTGGTGCCGGAGCATGAAAGTGGGCCTCGGGGTCACTGGCGTCCTGGCAGAGCGTCTGCTGGACGAGCTCCACGCTGAGGCTGCATCGAGCTGGAGAGCCGATTTCTCCGAGCTCTGACCCACTCTTGGAGGAGGGGTTGCCATGGTAACAAATTTTTTTTTCCCCGTGCTGGCCTAGATGGGCAGGTAAATGAAGGGGTGAGGAAGACAGAGGGGGGGGTCAGCGAGGCTCTGAAGAGACGTCTGATTAGATTTACCACCGAGGATGTGAGACCCTCCTCTGCACCGACTCATCGGAGTTCTACAGAAGACGGAGGAGCAGGAATATTTCTATTATTGGTCCAAATAAAAAGTCTTTCAGGGTTTTTTTTACCTCAACCTATGTAGTTATATATCTTATGTATATATTTTTTATTGAATTTATATTCCATCATTATTCACATTAAACACATCACTGAGCTCTGTTTTATTCTGACTGTTTTATTTCTTTATTATCTATGAGTTAAGTAGTTAAGTAGCACTTAAAATTAATAAATATAAATTTCCCAAATGTCGATTTAAACACATAAATATATAAATAAAATAGTGTATAGTTAGATTACATTAGTCACTAGAGATAATATTTTTAACTCATAAATAAATAAAATGTGACGATTTTTCATCCTCATTCAAATCAATGATGCTCTGTTAAATAAATACAACAACACAAACATCTTAGTAGAACAAAGTTTAAACAAAAAGCGTGAAGCACCGCCCGGGTGTCCACCAGAGGGACGTGAATCAAACACCCCTCACCTGAGCAGGAGACACTGATGGAAAACAAGATGGCCGCCGTCACCAGAGCACGTGGAACCCGTCAGAACCACAAAGTGTTTACAAACAGGTCCAAACATCTGAGGATCAAAGAGTCAGGAAGTGGAGACGCTGATTGTTTGTTTGTTTGTTTGTTATGGATGAAAGACGAACATCAAACAGGATGTTTACAGGTTTGTGTCTCTTGTTTATTCTGATGTTTGTGTTTCTGATGATTTAACATCTGAGTCGCTTCCTGTTCAGATTCAGATTCAGAGGAAGAGGATTTTATTTCACTTCAGATTCAATAATCTGATGATGTTTTATTGATTAATCGACTAAATGTGTCTTCACGTGCTCCTTTGAACTTCCTGTCATACAGTGAATTAACATGTTTTTTCCAACTGAATTCATTATTACAGCTATAATAATAATACTAATAATAATTTCTGAGGATGTGCTCAGAAAATGTAAAAACAGGGAGAATAGTATTTACATCAGAATCTTCTCACGGCCTGTTTCAGAGTAGTTGTATATTTTATTATCTGATTTTTCTATAATCGATGCTTTAATGAGTTAATTGAATAAACTGATGAATGTTTCTCAACAGGAACCTGAAGAAGAAGAAGAAGAACGTTCCTCTGCAGCGTCGCTCACTGAGAACACGTGGGAAACATGATGATTACTGTAAGTACATCGCACAAGTACGTGAAGTACGTACTCGACTACATACAAACACTGTGAGTGGGGATTTGTGTTTTTGTGTCGATGGTTGATTCCCTCATGTTTAATGAGGAATTAGACGCCTCAGCTCGGCTCCATCTTTTCTTTGTGACCTTCACGTAACGTACAATAAAAATGAAATAACATACAATGAATCATAGGCACATTTATGAATATTTTTATGTTCATGTATCTTTTGCTTTCCCTTTTAAAAAACTTTAAGAATACAAAACTTTAAACTAAACCTCGTTATTTCTCATTATTTCTGAAGCATCCAGTTCCTTGTTTTCTGTCGTCAGCTCTTATTGATCATAGTTTTTATATATAACGTGTGAAAGGAGCGAAACTCCTCCTGCGTCTCTTCCTTGTCTTTTCGAATCATCGTTTCTCAGACAGACGTCCGGCAGAAAAACCGTCCTCTCGCTGCTGAAGCTGATTAGAATCAGACGAGTGTTTACCTGACCCACTTCTTCAGCTTGATAATTCACACCCGGCCAAAGTTTGCGATTGCTGTGAGATCTAAAAATAGAGCGGCTCAATTAAAAAAGCCGAACCAGTGACAAACAGAAAGTGTTTGACGGCAGCGAAGCAGCAGCTCGAGCCGCTGTCGCTCCTTTCATCCTGAGCGAAGAACAAAGTGATGACGAGTTTAAAGCTTTTACGTCTTTGTGGTTCAGTTTGGATTCATGTTGTTTCAGCAGGAGATCAAGGCTTTTGTCAAACTAATTAAAACTATCAAGCTGTGACTTCACTGACACTACAGAACAAATCATCTTGGATTTTATCTGCCACATCTGTCCAGCTGTTTTACACATTTACTGTGAAACTAGAGGATGTAAACCCACGGATTCCTAAACTTCAGATCGTGTCTATCGTCCGACGCAGAGATTTCTCAATTATGCATGTTGTCATTTTCTGGTGTCGCTGATCACACGATGGGGAATAATTTTCGGATCATTAGCAGCTTTAGATTTATTGTTTGCAACGAAAAGTTGTTTTTTTAGACCATATTTGAGTTTTTGACCTTTTGACGGATCAGTGCCTGGAGATAAACTCCCAGCACCCCCCCCCCCCCCTCATCTCCACTCTCACGAGACGCTGCCTGATGCAACATGGCGGCTCCCTGCTGCACAAACAACTTTCCTCTCATCTTTTATAGAATTTGTGTTCACTCATAAACCGGTTCAGTTACATCTGGTTCACCAAGAAAAACACATCGACGACTGCTTCAGCTGAAAAACTGGAAAATACATGAGGACGTCAGGAAAACGAGTAAAACCAGCATCACTCCAGAAAACAAACGAGCTGCTCGGAGCTTCTCTCACAAAATGAAGAAGACTTGAAACTAGAGACTGAGACATAAACAACCAGTGGAGTCGCCCCCTGCTGGTCTGAGAGAGAATGCAGGTTTCAGGCACGTATGTTGCTTTAATGTATGTGGTGAACAGTTGAGGTGCCTCCTTCTTTATTCTTGCCCCTGAACCCTCAGAGAGTCCGTGCACGACTCTGTCTCTCGCTCCGACATCTGGCGACGTCCAGAAACGCCCCACGTTGTTTTTCCCGACGTTCCCTGCACCTGTCCTTCCCTCTGTGTCTGCTGCTAATTGCTGCGGCTCCGTGTGATGTTTGTGTACGAGGCTGAAACCGGAGCTGCCTCCTGATTCATTATTCAGCTCCTCTGACCAGACGCAGCTGCTGCCGCTGTCACCGGTCAGATGAATCCATGAATCTGTAATTATCCTGTCATCCTCGTCTCCAACGTTTCTTGCTCTGTATTTATTCCCTCCGTCTTTGTACTGTCTGTTTCTCGTCTTATTCTGTCAATCACTCGGCCCGTCGGCCCGTCCACTTGTCACCTGTCCTCGTCCTCTGGGCTGGACAGGGCTCTATGAAGTTATCCTCTCGTCTTTTTAAATATGGAGATCCACTCTTGATGAAGTTAAAATGTATGAAAACTGAATTTAAAGTTAAGAAGTGAACTTCCTGTTTCCTCTTCACCTCTTCACCTCTTTCCCCTCGTCTCTCTTCAGGGTCTCATAGTTTTCTGCTGAGCTGTGACTTGGTGTTTTAATTATCGGACCACCCACAGAAAGGGGCCGAGCAGGGAATAGACTCGTTCCAGACATATCAATTTAGCTTCTGTCCAAACACACGTGTCAATACAACAATGAGAAATGTGTGTAAACCTGTTGGTTCCCACGGAGTCGTTCTTCTGTCAGGTTTTTGAGTTTGTGATCATCCGAGTCTCGTTTTTTCTGAGACCGAGGTGCGAGCGTACGTCACTCTGATATTCTCCTGCTTCCACCTGTGGTACAGGACACGAGCGTGAGCAGCAGAGTGAGAGTAGCTGGAGGCCAAAGAGCAGAGACACTCAGCAGCTGCTCGCTCCGGGCCCCGAGTCCCATCTTTAATTTATCACAATGTTTTATTTAGCAGCCGGTAAGTTCAGGCCACGGAGAAACAAACACTGAGTGTTACTGTCCGGTTTGTTCTCTAAATGTTGAAGCTTCTTCTCTAACGTCGTGTTTCTGCAGCAGTCCCCCCCCCCCCCCCCCCCCCCCCTCTCTCTGTGGAGATTCTATTATCAGGTGTCATAGTGTGAATGATGTACAGGCCCAGTGACATTGAACACACACACACACACACACACACACACACACACACACACACACACACACACACAGTCTCATTAATTCAAGGACTTAATCTCAGGTTTCAATTACCAGCGGCCGCAAGTTCAAGATTTACTTTTGACAATATCCCAAGTTGCTGACAGATACAAACACACACACACACACACACAGAGACACACACAGACACACACAGAGACACACACAGAGACACACACACAGAGACACACACAGACACACACAGAGACACACACAGAGACACACACAGAGACACACACACAGAGACACACACAGACATCCTTATTAGGACTTTGCATTGACTTCCATTCATTGTTGACACTGGACAGCCAAAACCTCATCTTTAACCTCAACCATAGTTACTACTTGCCGAACCCTTACCTTAACCTCAACCCTTAACTTTAACCTAAACCTTAAAACATGTCCTCATCTTAAAATGTAATGATTAACGTTGAGGACTTGAGTTTTTAATTCATCTTCATAACGTGTGTGAGGAGATGTAGGTCCCCACAACACGAGTAAAACCTGAGCCACACACACTCAGAGAGGAGCTGCACTTGTACTTTTAGTTTTATCACATGTACAAAACGACTCGGATCACCATAACATGTGTTTGCGTTGCCGCACTTTTCCTGCTCGTGTTCATAATTCATCTCCGTCAGTTTGTCAGAGAAAACGTCTGCGTTCACTTTCTTCTTCTCTCCTCAGCTGCTCGGGGAGAAATATCAAACCCCTCTCTGAGAATCTGACACGCGCCTCGGTTAATTCCCACGGACGCTCGGAGCACGTGATCCACTTCCAACGCGTGGAGGCGACGGCGCCGAGATCAAGAGCGACGGGAATCGGTGGTGCAGGCCCTTTAAGAGAGACGGGGGAGGGTCCGCATCCATAAAACATGAGTTGATTCAGTGGTCGCTGGGAGACGTGGTGAGGAGCGCCTCTGCACTCAGACCCATCACTGTCGGAGCATCCCCCCCGTCCGGCCGCTCGCCTCACACACATGCTGACACAGCTCCGCCACGCGCCTCAGGACATGGACCCGCACAGAAGGGAGGGATAGAACCGGAGCCAGGGAGGACGGGGAGCGAGAAGACGAGGACAAGAAGAAGAAGAGGTTTACAGGGATAAAGAAGAAGAAGAAGATAAAAGAGAGGAAGAGACAGTGACCGGGTGCATCCAGGCGGAGAATGGGCAATTCCTCCTTCCCAGGCATGTCTCCTCTCTCTCCGTCCATTCTGTAGTTGCAGGTATTTCTAACTTGAGTGGCTTTCTGTGACGCGCTGGGGGATGCTGGGAAACTACCGCTGTTTACCTCCACCCCCCCCACCCCTCTCTCCTCCTCAGTGTGGTGCTGTCTGTGTTTGCCGCACTTCTCTGCCTGCATGATCCTTGCGAGACTGAATCAATACCACTTTCCACAGTTTACACTTCACGTCTCTGCTGCTCAGCACTTTTCACCTCCCTCTGCTGCAGGTGGTGATTTGTAGGATGTGGAACAGTTGAGTGGAAGCTTCGTCCAAGTTGTGTGTGTGTGTGTTTTGAGACGAAGCTCCAGGTTCGAGTCTCTGCCTCCTGTGTTAAGTTCTGCAGCTGGTTTGAAACCCATTAGAAATGCATTTCAGCTGCGACGGGACGCGGCGGCGGCGGCTGAGAGGAGTCGGGCAGCGGCTGTGCGCTGCCGTCGGCTGCTTCTGGCAGCGACGCTTGTTTACTGCCTGTGCGGAGGAGACTGTTGATGCTGTGGCGCTCGGAGGTCGACATCTGGGGCAGAGCCTGAAAGACGCTATTGATGGATTTTCATAGAGGGAGCGATTGGAAACTGTGGTGGAGACAACGCTGCCAGTTAGAAAGAGATTAGCTGGATGTGAACGCAGGGGTTTAAAAATACAGCTGAGGACGCTCGGCTGCAGAGACAAACTGATTTAATATCTGGTTCTTTCCTAATTTAATTCCAGAGTGGGCTCTTTCCGCTTCAGGGCAGGATTTCACGTTTAGATTTAGTGAAAATAATGCTCTCAGATTTTCTGTCTCACAGCTTCAGTTCTTCTTCTCACGCTGCGCAAAAACATCTTGGATTCATTTTTTTCTGCTCTTGCATTTTTTTGTGCATCAAAAAACTCAACCAATAGAAAGTCAGGTGTAGTGATGATGAAATAAATATTGCCCCGCCCCTCGTTGTGGGTGTGTTCGACATTTATTCACGATTTGGAATAAATCGTCTGCCCTACTGGCCGATCGTTGAATAGCAACAAACGGGAGCCATGGTTCTGCAGTTTTATATCATTTAAAATCATTATTTTATGTTTGTATGTCTGTTCTTTAATATGTTAATTTAGGTCATGTCAGGGATTCAAAAAAAAAAAAAAAATTCCAATTATTTTCCAATTATTGATCGTTAATGATGCCGAACATCGATTTGGCAGTTTTCTGTCCCCAAAACAATAAATCTTTAAACTTCACGATCACGCTGGAATAAAGAAAAGAAAAAAATAATTTACATCGTCCACATATTCACTGTAAGATTTTATTTTTCAAATACCGAAGCAGGGGAAATATTTCCTTATGTCCTTTCATAATTTTTTTTTTTTTTACACCTGCAGTTTCTATATTTAAATCCCAGTCACAGACGTGAGCATCTGTTTTTCTGGAGGGTGAATCCTCACCAGGAGTAAATAAATAAAATGTTCTCCCTGGTGCATGTGGGATTGTTCGCTGCCTCCTGAAGGCATCGACGTCCTGGAAACTCCAGCAGGTGTTTATTTTTAAAAGCCCCTGATTCAGCCCTTTATAGAAAAAAGAAACACCTGGAGGCGCTAGAGAGCATTTGGCAACAAAAAATTTATTCAGGAAGCGATTTATCTCCGACAGCGATGTGCTTTTAATTCTGCGGAGCGGGGGGGCAGATTAAAGCTACAGGCGTGAACAGCAGTTCAGAGTTTTATAGATCAGATGGTCGAGGTCGTCTGAAAACAACAGTGTGAATAAGAAATGATTTAGTTTAATAAGATGAGTCACTGACTTGTAGGTGAACATGAACAAATGTTTAATATGAGACTTGTTCAGGTCGTCATCGACTAATTCAACTAATTAAAGCGACTGATTGATCATAAATCAGGATGTTAACCACCAGGGGGCGACTCCACTGGTAGTTTCTATAGAAGTCTATGAGAAAGTGACTCAACTTCTCACTTCATAACGTCAGGAAACATTTTCCTCAGGAGTTTATGTCTCATCTCGAGTTTCTTGTGATGTTCAGTTTGTACATCATGGTTCCACTGGGGCATGGAGAGGGTTTGATTGACAGGTGTAGGTGGGCGTGTCCTCAAGCTCTCAGCCAGGCTCCACCTTGTTACGTTAAAATCTTAATTTAGGTCATGTCGGATTCTATTTTTCTATTTTTAACCAGTGTTGGAGACTCTGAGGATTCTGGGAAATATTCCCAGTGTTGTCAGGTATTGTTGAACGTTCATTATCATTTAAAAGCAGCTGCTTCGCCTCCCGTCGTTCAGATGGAATGATGACACGTAAGATGGAGGTTTAATCAGAAATGATTTACATCTGAACCTCGTCGTCTTCCTGCGACACTCGAACGTGTCGGAGGAAGACGACTGTCGAGCTCTTGAACGCGGCGGGAGACGGATTGTTAAAGAAAACACCAGCTATCTTTAAAACTCACCGGATGCGAGGGCCTGTCACATCCTGCACGCCGTCTCGCTCGGAAATCGCTGAGAGGATTAAACCTGAACTGAGCGTTTTTGTAAAAACGTCCTTGAACATATCCAAACTTATCCCTTTGTGCTGCATGACTGTGTGAGTCATGTCACCTCAATGACACGCCGGAGCCCTCCCCGGCTCCCCAGGGGGCGGGTGGGTGGCGGCGGCGGTGATGGCGGTGGTGTGTAGCAGATCAAGCTTGTTGGAATCACAAGCGACTGGGGAGCGAAGGAGAAGCAGAAGAGACGGGGTAGACGATCTGTCAGGGAGCCGAGCTGCGTTTTCCCACGTCAGCCTGATCAAACTTGTTGACATCTGGAAGGAGATGGAAGAGGGAGGGAGAGGAAGTGAGGGAGAGGAAGAGAGGAAGTGAGGGAGAGGAAGAGAGGAAGAGAGAGGGAGGAGGAAGTGAGGGAGAGGAAGAGAGGAAGAGAGAGGGAGGAGGAAGCAGCAGAGGGCGTGAACATCACAGGGCTGATTGATGCGTTGCCTCGGAGCCGCCAGGTGAGGCTGAGCCGACTCGGGGGCGACCGCTCCCACCTGAGCTGCTGCTCCTCAGACTCTCATCTTTTGCTCTTTGACGTCTTTTTATGAAGCAAAACCACATTTTCAAGAAATTTGGTTCCGGGCTGTGAAAGTAACAAAGCTGAGTTCAGCCTGTGACACCGTGAGGTTGTTAACGTGATGAAGCTTTAACTGACAGACGAGTCGTCGCTACAACATTTATCACGAGCGTCTCTGACACATGAATATAAATGAAGCTGCTGACGGATTCAGCTTCTGCAGCTGCAGGAAGTTGATCAGCAAGTGAAATATAAAAACTGAATGAGCGGTCATGACTGACTTGATTCTTCCTATTTACATGTTTCTGGTAAAAACAGGAAGTTATGGAGAATCTGTTAAAGTCTGGTTCAGATGTGGTTCAGGGGGCAGATCTAACATTTTGTATTTCTCTCTAACATTGTGAGTTTTATGTCGACATTTTGAAAATAATTCATTGAAAATCAGGCACATTTATTTATGATGACATTTTAATTTGATATAGAGACGAGGTGACAGGTCATGATTGACAGCTGAGGCTGACTCACAATGGGTTGCAGTGGCACCTTGATACCGTGGCTCCACGTTCCCTGATGAAGACTCTTCTTCTGGCTTCATTCCTGGACAGTGGAGACGCGTCGTCCATCTTTATGTGCAGATTACGGTTGGGACACAGTGATCGTGTCCATCAAGTGCAGCAGAGGCTCTTTCTCTGAGATTCAGCTTCTATTCAAGCTTCAGTCGCTGCAGATACGACTCTGATGTGATGATGCAGAAGCTTCATTGATTATGAAATGAGCTTTATAGTTGTTTTTATCATTGGACGATATTGTCGTGGAAAAAGAGAAAAGCTCTCGGCCTCGTTGTTGATTCTCGGCGTCGTCTCCTCAGACTCTGTAAAGTTTGACCCTGGAACATCTTCTCAGTTTGTCTGCACATGTCACCTGATTTATTTATCCTCCGTCTGTGGAGCAGAGGAACACGATGTGTGAGCAACGCTGATCAGGGGAGTCGCGCTCACTTCCTTCTTCACACACACACACACACACACACACACACACACACACACACACACACACACTCCTGTTCTTGTGGGTTGTGATTAGTTTAAAAAAACATGGAGTATCTCCTCACGTTGTTGTTTCCGTCTCTATCGTCCTCGTGACCTGACTTGAGCTGCTGTGGCGTCTGACGTCCTCACGGGAACAGTCGACGGACACGTGTGATTAAAAGTCTTCAGCTCGTTTTGCTGCACTTTCTGTTCTGCTCGTTCATCTTTTATCATAAAACACTTATTTCATCTGGCAAATTCAAACCCTGACAAACGCTGACGATGCAGATGCTGATCATTATTTGTAGGAGACAGATTTATCGACCAAATAATCGTGAAGATGTCGACTTATACCTGAACTCACAAGGCCCGTAAACAAAAATGTCGTCACACGTTTCAGTAAAAGTTTTTCTCCACTGGGCGGCTGTAACTCAGGGGGTAGAGCGGGTCGTCCACTAACCACAACGACGGTGGTTCGAGCCCATGGCACCGAAGTGTCCTTGGGCAAGACAAACACAACAAACGGAATCAGACAGGCAGGGGTGAAAACGTAACCTCCATGTTGGTAATAAGGGTTAAATGTTCATTGAAGTTCTTATTAAATGCTTGTTTTCTATTAGATGCAAAAAATAAAACCTATCGACATTAATTATCTGTTTTAATCTGCTCTGTGAACATCGACCACTGACAAACCACATCAGTTCATCATTCTCACTCTAGTATCTGTTGGTTATTGTTTGAAACGACTGCCGTTACTCCAGAGTTGTGTAACTTCACAGACACGTCCTGTCTGTACGAAGACAGACGACGTGTGATCAGCTCGGAGAGAACGAGGTGAAAAAGACATAAAAAAAACCCAGATCTGACGTTAAAAAGCAGGAGAAGCAGCTTTTATGTTTGTGTCATCAGAGTTTTAGTTTTGCTGCCTCCAGACGCTCGACACAAAGCACAAGAAAAATGGGGGAATAAAGCCGAGAGGAGCC
The DNA here is from genome assembly GCF_009819705.1 of Hippoglossus hippoglossus. Lineage (NCBI taxonomy): Eukaryota > Metazoa > Chordata > Actinopteri > Pleuronectiformes > Pleuronectidae > Hippoglossus > Hippoglossus hippoglossus. The sequence goes on along the minus strand of NC_047169.1, from coordinate 1,706,867 downwards.
GCCGCCTGCTTTTCTCTAATAAATCAGCTTAATTACAAACTGCGTCACGTTGGGTTTTTCCTCGGTCGCAGTCGTTCCCATTTTTCTCCTCCGACTGACAGTTTGTGGCCATAAAGAGCAGGTACCAGACGACACCCCCTCCCACACCACTTCTACTTATTCAGCCTGACTTCACTTATCATTGACCAATAGAAACATAATAGATCAGTGCAGTACACGACCCTGAGCTGTAGGAGAGGGCGTGGACGTGGGCGTGGGCGTGGACGTGGGCGTGGGCGTGGACGTGACGCTGGCAGAGGAATCACTTTCACATTATCTGGACTGTGTTTGTCCGTCATGTTCTAATTTGTCCTGCCACAGTTTCATAATCAATCAAAATAATTGTCACCCTCCTCATAAAACCATATTTAACTATTGAGCTCTGTGCTGTACTGCACTACGGTCCGTCACGTTTTTCTCGTCCACGCAGACGTCTTCAGCTGCAGTTGTGGCATCAACGCACTTTTCTCTCTCGTAGAAGTCGTCTTTCACGTTTTAGTCCGTGGATCGGTCTTGGAATCTGAAACCTTCGTGCACGTGCACCCCCGACACTGCCATAGATTGAATAAAATAAAGTTAAGATGGATAAAAGCAACAAATGAAAAAAGTTCTAAATCAATTATAAGAAAGTAAAAGGTCAATTAAGTTGAATATAGTAAAGTACGTGGAAAAATAAAGTAACAAAATAGTAAAAAACAAACTAACATTATAAAACACGACATACTAGCCAGACTAAATACGTTTTTATTTAAATTTACACTTTAAAATATCAACATTTTCCGTGAAGGTTGTTCCAGCGAATGTTCTGCTTCTGCTTTGTGATCAGTCGAGGTCGTCGGACAGAGGTCGACGGGAATCGACCAGTGAACCGAGTCTGGAGCCAGAACCTGATGAACGTGTTGCTTTAGCCTGAAGCTTCAGTAAATGAATAAAGAGTCAAAGTGGTGAGACGTGACGAAGGTAACTCGGTGAATCATCTCCCTACGTTTGCACTTAAAGTCCATTATCGATCATTAATAATCCACTAAAAGGCTCCGGTGACTTTTAGACACCGATGATGATGATTCAACATCGATTAAACTATTAAACTGTCAAATATTAACCAGAAACCTGTTTTATTTCCAAAAACCATAAAACCAGGCTGTAAATAAAGATGGTCGACATGACAGTGAAGCCAAATCTACAGAATTATCCCCTGGTGGCTGTTTGCAGTATAGGTCTCTGCCATGTTAGCAGATGGGACGTGGACCAACTGATTGTGCATCACGCCCCCTGGTGGCAGAGTGGACAGTAACCAGCAGTTCAGAGGACGTCAGCCGATGAATGAGACGATGTCCGTCCTTGTCTGCCGGTCGTTAACTGTCAGAATTTACAGTCACAGGGAAGTTAAGATTGCAGCTCTCTGATTGGATGCAGGACGAGTCATTAAACCGTGGATTTGGATGTAAAATATGATGATGTTGTTTTTTATAACCAGAGATAAATGAAGAGTTCCCACAGGGACACAGGATTCAACCTGAAACATAGATGTTTCCTGACACTGGCCCTTTAAGGTTAAGTTCTCCTCCGTCTGCTCATTATTATTCTCTCTGACATCTGACGACTCTGGACACGTTGGACTGGTCCCAAAAATCATATTTCATTTGGCTGCAGGGTTTTTAGAAAAACTCAACACAAACTGGGTCACAAAGCTCAACTCGCTTTAATGTCTGAAGTCGATTCCACTCAGAAATCTCCTCGTCCACGACTATTAACTCAACTAATTTAAGCAAATATAAGAAAATACAAGAGCTAAAAGCCCCGAGTGGTGTCTCAGCTGCTGATATACGAGTCAGGTTTCAGACCTTTTCACCATAATGAATGAAATTTAAGATCTTTTGATATGAAGGAATATCAGAGTCGGAATTACTGACACTTCAGGAGAAGTAGCTGAGGAGAGAATATCCACGTCTCAAACTTCATATATTTCCGTCTCATCCGGCTCTAAAGACAGAAGCCTGTGATCTTAAATGTGTGTATTCACGCATTTGTTGGTCTAAACATTAATATAATCATGACTCACTTTGTAGTATTTCAATATATTTAAGACATTTAAGACCTAAAATCAGATTCCGATTATTTAATATGAGCAGGAATCTTGTTAAATGTGGAATATGTGAAACCGTGTCTGGCGTCTGCAGCTCAATCAGATCTCTCTCTGATGAATCTGCAGACGTGATGGATTTGTCGTCACCGTGACGACACAGAGACACAAAGGCCGCCGCTCTGCTCCGTCACCGAGGTTTGACCTGCGACAGGAAGCTGAGGTGTGACCGTGATGCCGCCTGATCGTCTGCTCTCTGTCGCTCAGATAGAAATCTACTTCATCAAGGACAAAACGAAAGGAAGAAAAACCTGCAGATGAATATCTGCGATTCAGTCTTTCAGGGAAAGTTGTCAAATTTAGTCTGAGTCTGTTTCCCTGTGCACGAGAAATCCCAGGATGAGTGACGGCAGCAGGGAAACCTTGAAGTAACCTCGCTCGCACTCAAAATCCACATCCCCATGGCCATGTCTCCCCTAGGGCGTCTGAAGAGCTCACACACAGGACTCTGAGCTCCATGCTTTCATGCACCATGAAAAAAACCAGCACACCAGTTAAAACGTGCTGGAACATGTGTGTTTTTATACTGGGAACGACGAGCTGAAACTTCAACAAACAACTGGGAACCACGAAGCAGCTTCAGAGGAAACTTTAAAGTTCAGGAGGGAATTCTGTTTTCTGTCGAGAGGAAAAACTATTTGATGAATTCACTGTGGAGAAGAGATGGTTTCAGCAGCGTCAGTTTAAAAAAAGATAATAATCTCTTTATTCCAGACCAGTAAACTGAGAGAAGAGTCTATTAAAGGTTGATAGACTTTAACTCATTTTGACCTTATAAAAGAGAAAGCTCGGGTCCAACCAATAACATGAAACCGGCTCATTACAGTTAGTTCCCAGTGAGTCGGTGAGTCGGTGAGTCAGTGACCTGTCGGCTAAACAGGATGAAGCCTCTTTACTGTTATCAGCTTCACACGAGTCAAAGTCCGACATCGCACAGATCTAACGTTTCCCTGACGAGGCGTCAAACGACATTTTACACGTCAAAGTCAGTTCACTCGTCACGGGGGGGTTCTGCTCAGTCGTGTCACCTCGATCGTGGAGGTTTGTAAGGAAAAGGAGAAGTGAAATGCATTATGGGAAATGTAAGGACAGGATTCAATCTCGACAAACACTAGGGTCACTTTTTAGTTTGTTTCCTGTCTCATTCACTAACATGGAGGAGGCAGGGTTTATGACCTATACTGCAGCCAACCACCAGGGGGTGATAAAGATGATTTGGCTTCACTTGTGGAGCTGTCGCGTCGTCCATCTTTGAATAAAGTGACACATGACTGGTGCAACACGTTTTTGTGTGCTCCTCCCTAAGTGACCTGGGTAGACACAACAACCTGTAAACTTAGTTCCTACCTTTTAACAGAAACATGAGTTTTCGTGACTTTAAACCTTCCCCTGGTTTTCTGTCGTTTGGGAAAATGTTTCATTTCTCTTATTGTATAATTAGAAAATGTGTTTTTATACATAAAACAGACTTTCTGAGGTTTAGAATGTGTGTGTCTAAGCAGGCGTCTGCTTGTTAACGGTGTTTTTATGAGCTGAGCGTGTGTGAGCTTCGGCTACGTGACGGCCTCCGTCTCCTGCTCTTTGTTATCTCTTAAGCTGCCGTGACAGCTCCGACACGTGTCCTCTGGAAGCAAACGCAACAAACGCCGCGTTGACGAGTAAATTGCGACGTTTTAACAAGCTGCTCATTTGCTGATTATACAGAATGGTCCTTCAGAAACCCAGATCGCTCTCAAATGAAAAGCCTGCGTTCACTGGGATAATGGTCTATCTGAAACGAGGAGCGAGACGAGGAGGTGGAAATTATTTCATTATTGTAGCGGAGCTGCGTGACATAGAAGAAAAGTTTCATGAAGAACTTCTTTCATTAAAAGCTGATAAAGATGCAGCGTCTTCAGAAAGTCTCCAGACCTCTTTATCGGGGGTTTCATTATAAAAGGATCACATGGCCGCTCATCGCCATGTGGATCCTGATCAGATCCTCTTAGACTCAGTCTGGATGGGAAACATCTGTTAACATCTGTCTTCAGGTCCGTCCCCAGATGTTCTAGCTGGTCTCAGACTTCAGCCACTCGTGTGTTATCTTGCTCATGCACCTTGTGTCGTTGTCTGAGGTCACGTAAACTGTGGAGCAGGTTTTCTTCAAGCACCTTTATCTGGTGGCCTTCATCCTTCCATCAATTCACTGTTGTCTTCTCCTCATCCCCTTTAAATTCTGTGTTTATGTACAAACTGCAACCGCTCTGTCGTGTTCAGTGTGGTCACATCATGGCTGCGTTTACACCTGCACACACGTGGTCGAGCTCTGACTGCGATCCGATTACCCAAAATGCATTGTAATGGACTTGTAATGTGGTGATTATTAGTTGAAGTATGAATGTTGCACGTCACATGATCACAATCAATAGCCGCAGTCGTGGCGTTTTCACCTTTTTGGACCTTCTGAGTTGCTCTGGAGTGAAATCTGTTCAACGTGTAGCACAGATTTGTGCGTCTGCTTATTTTTAAATCACTGAGTGTTTGTGACGGTCGTGTTTTTGTTGTCGAGAGAAGAAGACGCAGATTTAAGAGGATGACAGAGAAAAGACGCCCGAAAGCAAAACAAGATTTAATCGGCAAACAGTTTTTTTTTTATTTATGGTCAGACTTTTCTGTCTCTTTCTGGCTTGTCTCACACACACACACACACGCACACACGCACACGCACGCACACACACACACACACACACGCACACACGCACACGGCCGTCGTCTCTGTGCAGCTCTCGCTTTCCTCAGCAGCCTTGGAGAATGATTTCATTGGGATGACAAGTGTGCCTCTCCCTCCATATTTCTGCCACCCGGGCTCCTCGCCTGCAATAACACAGGGCTCCTTTTATTTGGTACCTCTCCCTCCGTCTATCTCGGTCGACCCGATCAGATTCTGGCTGTGCTGGAAGTATCACAACATCTCTAATGCTTCCTCTCCTTCCCCTTCCCCTCATCTCTCTCTGTCCACTAAGCAGAAAATGGGTCCAGGCGCCATCGTGGGCTATTATCTGTTTCAGCTATCTATCTTGATAATTGACTAGTGGGGGTAAATATGACGGTGGTCGGTGTGACGCTAATACATTCTGCCAATTTGACACGCTCATAATCCGCCGGCCTCGCGTCTCCCCCCCGCAGCCATCACGGGGAGACGAGGGGTTCGACGTGCCGGAGCGCTGTTGCATCATGGATACACACAGCCAGGGCCTGGGCGCGTGGGTGGGGAGGAACACACTCCATCTAAATTAGGAATCGGCGGCGTCTTGAGTGGAAGAGGAGGAAATTCTTCCTCGCGTTACGGAAAAGGACACATGCAGATGGATGTGTAAATCCAGCCGGAGGAAACTAACTGAACATCATCGGTTCTCTCTGCTGCTGCCGACCGTAGACGATGAACTGAGAATCCAGGGTAGAAATGATTCTACCTACAAACACATTCTGTCTCTGGAAAGAGTCGCAAATGAAACCGAGCCGAAGCCCAGACCCCCTCGAAACTGAAAGGTCTGAAAGTCTGAAAGTGTTTAATGTCGGTGTCGACCTCCTGTTGCTGCAAGGCTCCCAATCACAAGACACAAGTTCAATCCGACAACTTCGATAAAACCAAGTGTTTGAGACAGAGGCTGAAAAGAGGAGCGGCAGCAACAGTCAGTCTGAGCAAAAACATCCACAATTCTCAAGTTGCATCTTTGCTTCTGTGCTGATTGTCTCTTTTTAAATAGTTGTACAGTGACTCTGGGTTTCACGCGTCTGCAGACGTCCTCTCTGAACTCTTTCATCACAGTAAATACCCTTTACGTTTTGGACTGTTACTCACAGGAAGTGAATCTGAAGATGTCGCCTCG